>NC_071090.1:63894273-64124273 GCF_027358695.1 Spea bombifrons | reverse complement strand
TAGGGAGGTTCTATTACACAAAATGTTTTTCATGCATTATTTAATTTTTAGTCTAGAATATGTGACTTTGATACAAAAGCAAGAGTTTTTTTTATATATTTTCGTTTTTGTTGAGAAGTGTCATAAAATCAATGTTTTCCTTAACTGTTACCTGATTTTAGTTTCAAGTTCATTTAAAAGACAATTTAGAATTTGTTGCTGTATATAAGGATTTCATTTTAAATATGATGAGGTAGGAGATTAAAATGTTAACGTTAACCCATGAAGGGTACATTTTTCTATCCAGTTTGGTTTAAAAACATTACTGTTTCAGCTGCTGGTCTTTGTCAACATGGTGTTTGTACTACACAATGATTTGTTTAAGTTTCCCTGGGATGGAGTTAAGAAAATAAAACAGTTGCATTTAGGCTTTCAGTGATTTTAACTTTATGAATTGTGACAAAATGACTGCCAGTACAGTTTGATCTTTGTGAGTTCTAAGGTATGGAAAATGCCCTAAACAAAGTTGTCAGTTTATGTTGAGCCTATTTATACTAGGAACAGAGTAGGGGCACAGTAGTTGGGATGAAAATAAAAAAATAAAATCCTTGACCAACTATGTGATTTCTTAGCAAACACTTCCATGTGTTTTTTCTTTCATCTATCATGTGTGAAATAAGGGCAAAGCCCTTATCCTTAAATGTGTTGTCAGCCAATAACACCTGATGCCTGACTAGTGGACATGTGCAAAAAGACCAAAACCTATTTAGATTAATTTTCAGTTCATTTTTTGCCCATTCTTTTCACAACAAAATCAGGGGGCTTTTTAAATTTGGAAACAAAATTTGTTGTCTGACGCACACATTCACTGACGCACACATTTCTCTCACAATCTTGCTCCCTTACACTCTCATTATCATAGAGAGATTATGTCACCGGAAGCCGTTTTTGCGGACGTTCATGGGAGGTTATCTTCCAGCAAAATGGTGGAGCTTCCAGGCACATCCCCTCCCCCGATCCACCATTCGGGGGAGAGGATGTCACCTGAAGAACCCCCATTTTTGCGGAAGGTTATGTTCGGGCAACATGGAAGAGCTTCTAAGGGATAAAAGGAGGGGTTTTGCCTCCTTTTAAGAAATTTGTAAAAATTTACAAATCATGCAAAATTTGGTAAATTTGCAATTCGTACGAATCCAAATGCACAAGTTTACTGACTAGTGCTTCTTGGGTGTTTACATGCCAGGCAATACAAGAATCCTGCCTCGTTTTCTTTTTTATAGCGAAAAAAATCCTGTGTTTCATTTTGTTCAATAAATACTTTTCATTATACATACTTTTTAGCTAATTATGTATTTTTTCTTTCTCTCTTAAGAATTATAACTTGATTTATCATATGGCAGAGCTTCTAAAGGGCTATAGCACAATAAGATAATCACAGAAACATCAGGAATACAATTTAATACTATTTAACAATAATAAGTAATAGTAAGATAAAACTTAATGTGTTTTTTTTTTTGCCAATTGACCACTTTATTGACATAAAAATAATTTTACTACATTTTGGGCTGTATTTAGAAGTACGTAAAGCAATACAAAAACTTTAATGACACTCGCTTTAGATAAACATGACCTGATTTCCCCTTTTACTTGGGACACAGATGGGAAATGCATCTTTTTCTTAGAAATGCATTGAATGAAAGTGCTGTTCTGCGGGGTGAATTTTTCTGTTAAAAAAAACATCTGGTCACCCTTCTTTAAATATATTAAGGTTATTACCTTAATACTTTAAGAGAAAATATATTTTTTGTATAACAAGCATAACAAATTAACATCCAAATTATAGACTTAATTTAGAACTGTAGGATAGAATTGTACAAAGTTAGCCATGGAAAGAAAATGAACAAACCTGGAAAAGATTGAATTAAGCAGCTAACTGGATTATATTAGATTGCAAGCTTTAGAGCTGCAGTGTAAAATGTACACTGGATAAATGTATATATTAAATCTGTAGTGTAATATAGTGACTGGAAAAATATATATATAAAATCTGTTAGGATAAAACAATAAAAGATAGATATGCATATATTAAGTTTGGATATACCGTATTGGCTCGGATATAGGCCGTCCCCGTATATAGGCCGCACCCTAAAAGTTTGGTGCTTTTTTAAAGAAAAAGTTTTTTTCTTTAAAAAGCACCAAAAAACATGCTGCCACTCTGTCCTCCCCCCCGAGATATGCTGCCACTCTGCCCCCCCCCGAGATATGCTGCCACTCTGTCCTCTCCCCCCCACGAGATATGCTGCCACTCTGTCCTCCCCCCCGAGATATGCTGCCACTCTGTCCCCCCCCCCCGAGATATGCTGCCATCTATGCACATCGTGTATACAACTCCCGGTGCCGGCACTCAGCGGAAGTGCCGGCACCGGAAGTTGTATACGCGTATTGCGTAGTGCTGGCACGGGAGGCTGTCTGAGCGTATCAGACAGTAGGATACAGGTCCCCTGCACCGCTGCGGGGGATCTGTATCCTAACCCCGCTGCCTGCCCGGCGCCCGGGACTGCATGTCCCGGGCGTCGGGCGCTAGACCCCAAATATAGGCCGCACCCCCATTTTAAAGACTTAAAGTGGGGGAAAAAAGTGCGGCCTATATTCGGGCCAATACGGTACTAAATGTTCAAACAATGTAGTAAATCCATGATCTCCTAATTAATGAAATGGACTTTAACATGTAAGCACATATGACGGCCCCTTCTATAGCGAAAAAAAAACAAAACTCTTCAGATATTTTGGTTATCCTAATAAAAAAGTACTACACTGGTCTCTGAAGAATAAACTATTCAATATTTTATTCACTACAGAGACAAAATATAAACTGTGTTTAATTCAACCAAACATTTGCGTGTAACAAAAATCCTCACTGTTCATTTGAAATCCTCTATGTGTATAATAATTAATTATTTTACTTTGAATTATAAAAACAAGTGTACTTACAATGAAATGAGATCAGAAGCTCAATAGACAGTTCAGCAATAGACAATTTAGCATGATACATGTTACATACCCCAAATAATGTTCCACAAAAATAAACACTGTTGAAATAATTTAGGGAATTGTGTAATAATAGAAAGGGCACATTTTGAATATGTTTGAAAAGCTTTCCGTGCAAGTTATATAAACAAATCTTGAGAAGGTTTATGAGACAGGAATGGAAAATAGCTCTACGCCTGCATTAGTTCTACTACTTATCAAGAGTCTTCTGTTAAAGCTCTGCATAAATGTAGCTACAACGGTCAACTTTAGTATAGACAAACTGTCACACCACCGGCAGGGAGACCCGCTGGGTCTCCCGGCCGGCAACAGCAACCGCCGCGAGGCAGGGGGAGACCCCCCGCTTCGGTCCGGCAGCCGCAGCTGCCGCGAAGAAGGGGGAGACCCCCCGCTTCTGAACGGCAGCAGCAGCCGCCGCGAGGTAGGGGAAGACCCCCTGCTCCCGCACGGCAACCTCGGTCCCCGCGCAGAAGGGGGAGACCCCCCACTTCTGCACAGCAGACGCGGCCGCCGCGGAGAAGGGGGAGACCCCCCGCTTCTGCAGGGCAGGCGCAGCCGCCGCGGAGAAGGGGGAGACCCCCCGCTTCTGCAGGGCAGGCGCAGCCGCCGCGGAGAAGGGGGAGACCCCCCGCTTCTGCGCAGCAGAGACAGCCGCTGCAGATGGAAGGGGAACTTACCTCTTCCACGTCGCGTTCCCAGCAGCTTCACAGGTCCAGCTCTGGTGTCCGGACGCGTTCTTCTTCACGCCACCTAGTGGCGCCCGAGGAAACTGCACCTGCTTATATAGGACGATTACGCAATCGCCAACCACAAGATGGCCGCGCAGGAAGTGACGTAACGGCACTTTGAAATTTTGGCGGGAGATCTCCAATTAGTGCCTAACTTCCTGTGCCTACTTAAGAGACTTCAGAACACTAAGACCTTGCCTTCTGATGGTCGTCTATGCCCTGTGCTAGCACCCAGATAGCGTTCCTCTGCTTGATTCCTGTATTTGACCTCGGCTTGTTTTTGACTATTCTGATCTCTGGTATCCTGACCTCGGCTTGCTCCTCGTTTATCCTGCTCTCCGGTATCCTGACCTCGGCTTGCTCCTCGTTTTTCCTGCTCTCCGGTATCCTGACCTCGGCTCTCTGGACCATCCCTGCAGTCCTACCTGACTACGGAGTCTCCTCTGTACGCTGTGCCGTGACAGAATCAGAAGGCCATCATGAGACCCGCTTCGGTAGGACAAGGGTCCACTGAGGCTCGACTTGACGAAATGGATCATCGTCTGGATCAATTTGCTCAAGCTCTTCAGACCTTGCTTCAGCGTACTGATCCTTCGCAGCAAGCACCTCAACCTGTGGCGGCTCCTACTCCACCGCCGTTACCAGTGGCCACGGTTCCTGCTCACCTGCCTCCACCCCAACGCTACAATGGGGATCCAGCAACCTGTCGAGGTTTTTTGAACCAGTGTGAGATACACTTTGAACTGTCTCCTTATGCCTTTCCCACTGAACGTGCCAAGGTGGGATACGTCATTTCACTCCTTACGGATAAAGCCTTGGCATGGGCTTCACCGCTTTGGGAGAGAAACGTCTCTACAGTGCGCTCCTATGCTGAATTTGTTTCCAGTCTACGTGCCGCATTTGATACTCCGGGTAGAAGGGCCACTGCTTCTAATTCGCTCTTTACCATCCGTCAGGGTTCCCGTCCGCTTCTGGAATACGCTATAGAGTTCCGGACCCTGATGGGAGAGGTGAACTGGACTAATGAGGCATTAGTGGCTGCCTTTCTGAATGGACTTTCTGAGACCCTCAAAGACGAGACTGCTGCCAGAGATTTGCCCACAGAACTAGACTCCGTGATTTCGTATATTTCCCAAATTGATCTGCGTCTCCGCCAAAGGCAAGCACAACGGGAGAGTTTGAAGTTACGTGACAAGGGTGAGAGATCTACTACACGCTTCTTACCACAGTTTTCTTCTGCCGATCCCTCGAACGAACCATCTGAGGAACCCATGCAGTTGGGAGCCACTCGACTCTCTGATCGAGAGAGGAACAGACGGAGACGGGAGGGATTATGCTTTTACTGTGGACTCTCGGGTCACTTTATCGGACACTGTCCTAGCAGGCCGGGAAACGCCCGCACCTAGGTAGGCCAGGGGAACCTACCATAGGTGTGGTGAACTATTCCCCTAACCTGTTCACCACCCGAATGACTGTTCCGGTTCGTTTAGTCTGGGATTCTGGATTCATTGACACTGAGGCTTTCCTGGATTCCGGCGCTGCCGGCAACTTTATTGATTCTGTGTTTTGTGAGCAGCAACGCATTCCCACCCTATCCCTGCCCGTACCGTTAGCTATTGAAGCTATTGATGGTAGACCGCTTCGTCCTGATCAGATTTCTCGTTCTACAGCTCCACTCAACCTTGCCGTCGGGATTGTACACAAGGAACGTTTACAACTACTCGTCATCCGCTCACCCTCCATTCCCATTATATTGGGATTTCCGTGGCTACAGGTACATAATCCTGTTATTGATTGGACTACGACTCAGATCACGTCCTGGAGTGCGTCCTGTAAGGCACATTGCCTCACTCCTCTAAAGCTTGCCACGGTTACAGCCTCTTCGAGGGAGGCCTCTTCCCTGCCGAAACAGTACCAGGACTTCGCGGACGTATTTGATAAGAAAGAGGCTGAGAAACTACCACCACACAGACCGTACGATTGCCCGATTGACTTGCTTCCGGGGACCATGCCACCCCGGGGGCGGGTTTACCCACTCTCCATTCCGGAGACCCAAGCTATGGAATCGTACATAGAGGAGAATCTTCGCCGAGGATTTATCCGCCGGTCTGTATCACCCGCTGGCGCAGGGTTCTTCTTCGTGAAAAAGAAGAATGGGGAGCTTCGTCCATGCATCGATTATCGGGGCCTGAACAAGATTACCAGGCGTAACACTTACCCTATTCCACTGATTTCCGAACTTTTCGACAGGCTACGTGGGGCTACTATCTACACCAAGCTGGATCTCCGGGGAGCGTACAATCTTGTCCGAATCCGTGCTGACGATGAGTGGAAGACCGCCTTCAATACTCGTTCAGGACACTATGAATATACCGTTATGCCATTTGGGCTATGCAACGCCCCGGCGGTCTTCCAGGAGTTCATTAATGACTGCCTTCGAGACTTCCTTCAACAGTTTGTGGTGGTGTACCTCGACGACATTCTGATATACTCTTCCGATTTGCAGTCACACCGCACCCATGTTAAGCGCGTTTTGTCCCGACTACGGCTCCATGGACTATACGCTAAACTCGAGAAGTGCGAATTTGAGATCCAGAGGGTGATATTTCTTGGATACGTTATTACGCCCTCAGGCTTTGAGATGGACCCATCCAAGGTGCAGGCCATCAGAGACTGGCCTCAACCACTGGGCCTCAAACCCCTACAGCGTTTTTTGGGGTTTGCTAATTATTATAGACGTTTCATCCGTGACTACTCCAAGGTCGCTGCTCCTCTGACGGCCCTTACTAAGAAAGGGGCCAATACCCTGGAGTGGTCTTCCGAAGCCATTTCCGCTTTTTCCCGACTCAAGACTAAGTTTACCACCGCGCCTGTGTTACGTCATCCTGATCCTCGGTTACCGTTTGTTTTGGAGGTCGATGCATCTGAGTCTGGAGTCGGGGCTGTGCTTTCTCAGAGGGCTTCCTATAGTGGTCCTCTCCATCCTTGCGGGTACTTCTCCAGGAGATTCTCCCCGGCGGAGAGGAACTATGATGTGGGAAACAAGGAACTTCTGGCTGTCATCCTTGCGCTGGAGGAGTGGCGTCATCTTCTGGAGGGTGTTCCTATTCCCACGCTGATTCTGACAGATCATAAGAATCTTCAGTATATAGAGACTGCCAAGTGCCTGAATCCCCGGCAGGCCAGATGGGCCTTGTTTCTTTCCCGCTTCTCGTTTGTCCTGACCTATCGTCCAGGCTCCAAGAACGTCAAGGCGGACGCTCTCTCCCGTATGCATGTGTCCCCCGAGGAGGAGGGTCGTGCGCCCGAACCCATCATACCTGCTACCAAGGTCCTGGCGGCTCTACATACTTGTTGCCGAACTCCCTTGCTTGACCGGATCGCTGGTTTTCAAGCCCGAGCTCCAGCCTCCTTGCCAGCTGGGAGACTGTTTGTTCCCGCGCACCTCCGTACCCGCGTGCTTCGCCTGTCCCATGGGTCCAGAACCGCCGGCCACCCTGGGCTAGCACGTACCAAGGACCTTGTTTCGAGGACATTTTGGTGGCCAGAATGGACTAAGGATACTGCCCTGTTTGTCCGCTCCTGTCTCAAGTGCGCCGCCAATAAGTCCTCCAGGAGACACCCTGCCGGGTTGCTTCACCCATTGCCCCGTCCTTCAAGGCCTTGGACTCACCTTGCCATGGACTTTATAGTGGACTTGCCCAACTCTAAGGGGCATACCGTGATTCTGATGATCATTGATCGTTTTTCAAAGATGGCGCACATGATACCTTTGAGGAAACTTCCCACGGCATCAGTATTGGCGGACATATTCTTGCGGGAGATAGTCCGTCTTCATGGAGTACCCACCGAGATCGTCTCCGACCGCGGTACCCAATTTATTGCACGTTTTTGGCGCGAGTTCACGAGGGCATTGGGTGTTACACTAGCGTTTTCATCAGCCTATCACCCACAGTCTAACGGCGCTGCAGAGAGGGCTAACCAGCACCTTGAACAATATCTGCGCATTTTCATCAACCAACATCAGGATGATTGGGTTGACCTGCTTCCTTTGGCGGAGTTTGCTCGGAACAATGCGGTACAAGAGTCTACGGGAGAGTCCGCCTTCTATTGTGTCTACGGTCTTCATCCGCAACCCTTCCCTGGAGCCTTTCCGAATTCTACTGATCCTGCTTTGGAGGAACGACTGACTAATATACAGTCCACCTGGGCTTCGGTGCAGAGAACTCTGGAACTGGCTGGTAGACGACAGGAACTCCAAGCCAACAAGAGACGTTCCGGTACTCCTGCGTATTCTCCGGGGGACCGCGTTTGGTTGTCTACGAGATACCTGCGACTCCGCGTGCCCAGCATGAAGCTGGCACCGCGTTTCATCGGTCCCTTTTCGATCGTCCGTCGGGTGAATCCTGTTGCCTACGAACTTTCTCTGCCTAGGACACTCCGTATCCCTCGAGTCTTTCATGTCTCCCTATTGAAGCCACTGGTCTGCAACCGTTTTTCTACTAGACCCCCTGTCGCGGGGACTTCAGGGCGTATTCCTCAAGCCATCCTGGACTGTCGCAGACAACAAGGGAGTCTTCAGTATCTTGTTCATTGGAGAGGACATGGCCCAGAGGATCGTTCCTGGGTTCCTGAAGCTCGCTTCCACGCCCCTCATCTCGTGCGTGCATTCCATGCTAAGAGGCAGCGTGGTTCGGGCAGGGGTCGCCCTGAGGTCGCCCCTTTAAGGAGGGGTACTGTCACACCACCGGCAGGGAGACCCGCTGGGTCTCCCGGCCGGCAACAGCAACCGCCGCGAGGCAGGGGGAGACCCCCCGCTTCGGTCCGGCAGCCGCAGCTGCCGCGAAGAAGGGGGAGACCCCCCGCTTCTGAACGGCAGCAGCAGCCGCCGCGAGGTAGGGGAAGACCCCCTGCTCCCGCACGGCAACCTCGGTCCCCGCGCAGAAGGGGGAGACCCCCCACTTCTGCACAGCAGACGCGGCCGCCGCGGAGAAGGGGGAGACCCCCCGCTTCTGCAGGGCAGGCGCAGCCGCCGCGGAGAAGGGGGAGACCCCCCGCTTCTGCAGGGCAGGCGCAGCCGCCGCGGAGAAGGGGGAGACCCCCCGCTTCTGCGCAGCAGAGACAGCCGCTGCAGATGGAAGGGGAACTTACCTCTTCCACGTCGCGTTCCCAGCAGCTTCACAGGTCCAGCTCTGGTGTCCGGACGCGTTCTTCTTCACGCCACCTAGTGGCGCCCGAGGAAACTGCACCTGCTTATATAGGACGATTACGCAATCGCCAACCACAAGATGGCCGCGCAGGAAGTGACGTAACGGCACTTTGAAATTTTGGCGGGAGATCTCCAATTAGTGCCTAACTTCCTGTGCCTACTTAAGAGACTTCAGAACACTAAGACCTTGCCTTCTGATGGTCGTCTATGCCCTGTGCTAGCACCCAGATAGCGTTCCTCTGCTTGATTCCTGTATTTGACCTCGGCTTGTTTTTGACTATTCTGATCTCTGGTATCCTGACCTCGGCTTGCTCCTCGTTTATCCTGCTCTCCGGTATCCTGACCTCGGCTTGCTCCTCGTTTTTCCTGCTCTCCGGTATCCTGACCTCGGCTCTCTGGACCATCCCTGCAGTCCTACCTGACTACGGAGTCTCCTCTGTACGCTGTGCCGTGACACAAACCTAACATTATAGACTGAAGCCACGTCATGGTTTATTGAAATAGAATAACATAAATGGTGCAATGTTAAAGGTTAGATGTGGACTGGACATGTTGATTCTAATTTAAGTAAACTATTTAGAAAATAAAATCAGATAACTATAGGAAAGTAATGTATATTTCCTACTTTGTTGACAAATGGCTTAAAGAGCTTCCAGTGCATTTCAGTTAACATATAAGCTGATAAAGGATTTTTAAATTGTGCCTAGTAGCTTTAAAATCATTTAACATAAAACACATTCTGCCTGGTTGTGTAAATGTTTGGAAACAGTTGAGATTACATACAGGAATATGGTAGCGGAAAAACAATTTATTCGGGAAGCCCTTAAAAGTGACAATTTTAAAACGACAAAAGTTGCTTCCCACAAATCATTAATTTCAAGTGAAGAAATGTCTTACAAATGCACAAGTGGCTTTTTAGATCTGCTTTTTTTAAAAGGAACACCAATATCTTTAGGTGTTGCCCATGCCCGGCATGAGGCCTTTCTTTTTCTCCTCATACACACACACTCAATTACTATTTTTCTGTTAAATTTACACACAACATAAGTTGTGGTGGGGCAAAAGTGATGGAAAAGCCACCCACAAAATGAACCACCAGACAAGCAGAGAGACTTGCTGTTCCTACAGAAATAGCTGCATCACATGTCACTCAATCTGTGAGATGGGTCTCCATCAGGTTTCCAGGTCGTTAGAACTTGCTTCTCAAATAGCAGAGAATAATGAGTAGGTGAGTACTTTATGCATAGATGGATATTTTTAGACTTGTGCACTTGGATTTGTACAAATTGTAAATTTACAGAATTTTGGCGAATTCAGTGATTCATATGAAGACACGAAAACAAGGCAAAAAAGTTGTGGCCCTTTCACTCACACTCTCTCACACTGAAAATGGCTGCACTTTCGGTTACATCCTCTTCCTTGATTGGAGGATTGGGGGAAAGGATGTCACTGGAAGCATCATCTTTTTGGGTGAAGTTTGAGCCAGGTTTTGTCTGTGGCGATGTGGACAAAGATCGAAAAAGAAGATAGGGTAGAGAAGCTAAAAGAGAGAACATAGAAGAAAGAAAGTGAAGAACAAGACGATGCAGAAGTTGTCAACAGAGAAGGTAGGGAAACATTTGCAGAGCATGAGAGAGAGCATGAACGAGAATGAAAGTGTGCGAGCTTTAATGTGGGCACCGAGCAACAAATTTCATTTGCAACTTTAAAATGCCCCCAGATTTTCATCTGACCGAATGGGCAAGGAACGTAATTTGTTGTTCGAAAACAAATGGGCCAAAAACAAACCAAAACATTTGTCCTGAATCGTTTGTGGCCCATTTGCACATGTCTACCAAATGCATATAACTGTATACTGTGAGTTCCCCTTTAAGAAATCCTTACAAAGTTAATTTACTTAGGCTGGGAGTGACACTTTACTAATCTATTTGATGGACTCTTTTGGCAGCTGTGATTGTATTTAAAGTCAGTCTCACACACTTAACAGCTTACCTAGATAACAAGCGTGATTAATGATTTATCACATTTGTCAAGTCTTTTTTGCTGGTTAACCCTTTTAGAGCTACATGAAGCCTAATAGCGGTAATGTCTCACTTTCAATTTAGAGTCAAAGTCAGAGTTTTAGAGATTTCACAATTTAAGGGAAACACAAGAAAATAACTTTATTGTTCTATGCCTAACTGCACTTTAATGATAATAACATTTTTACTTAAAAACACAAATTTTGTAATTGAAAGAGAATCAAGACAGGGTTTTTTAAAAAAAGAGCAGTTCAAAAAATGATTTCAGGAAAGTTACACAAAACATTCTTATGTTTAAGGTTTAAGTCTTTACATCAGAAAAAAATGGGCAGACTAGATGAAACAAATAGATTTTATCTGCCATCATATTCTATATTTCTATGCATACAGCATGTTGCTCTGAGATGATCTCCCAGTTCCTTTAAGGTTAGAGAAGATACTATGCTGGTGAGAATAGCTGTCAATAGAAACATTGACAATATCTCCAGTTCAACCCATTTTATTTTAGTTCCTTATAACTCTTCTGGGTAATTGACACCAAATAAACGTAAGTATTTTAATGTCATAGATGACTGAGTTGAAGCACACTATTGCTTTAACACTTACTTTAACTTGTTAATTATAAATTATAATTACTTGCTAATTATAAAATAAAGATAACGTATCTAATGTATATAAGAGTATTTAAGGAAAAAATGTTTTCTGCAATTAACACCTTAGAAATTATTATAAAAATAGTTTATTTCAGCCAAATAAGACTTAACATGTTGCTGTCTGTAAACTTAATTATCACTTTCTATCATGACAGCTTTGTTTTCCTAACACATTATGCACTGTTTAAGTGTTTTATTTTAGCACTTTGTTGAAATAGAGATTTGTGTATGACAGTTACTTATATAACGTATTTTATCTTGTACTATCAAATGTTAAAATTAAAAAAGTGCATTTTTTGTCAAAAATATCTGCTTCACATCTAGAGTTGCCACCCATCCTGGTTTCTCAGGGACAATCCTGGAGTAAAGATGTAAGTCCCGAGTCCCAGACTTACCTCTCTATGTCCCAAAACCACCAAGCGGGTGGTGGTTTCTAAACAGAAAAGGAGGCAGGGTTTAGTTCAGCCACATAACTGTGCATTAGATAACCCGGCGTTAGTAGTTGAGCAGCTCAGACAAGGCATGTGCTGCATTGAAGACGAGCTGAAGCTCTTTCATCCCACCTCACTTCCTCTCTATCATTCTCTCTTTTGCTATCTTTACTTGCATGTCTCTACCATTTTCTTTCATTCATACTTTCTTTTCTCTTGTCCCCCCTCTTCTTTCCCTCTTACATTTCTTTTTCATCTCTCTCTTTTCTCTTTTTTTTTATATTATCTTTTTCCACACCCCTGAACACACACTGGTCATATCCAATGTAGAAAGCCTTTAAAGATTGTCCAGAAAAATGGCTCTGTAATAAGTGGCAACCCTATTCACAACCATGTTGCATTTTTCATTGCCCTGTATAATGCTAAAAAACATATTGGAAATATTGCAACTGCCTTTCTGAGGTAAAATAAGACATTTCAGAATTGCCCGTTTTCTGTCTATGGATTAGCTCTTTACAATAAATTATAATATAGTGTGGTATATTCGATTACTGCTAGAAATGAAAATTTTACTTATACTACATCGACCCCTTATGCTTGGAGGCCATTCCACTTATCTACCACCCTCTCAGTAGAGTTGACTCTATTTCTAAGTCTCTGACCCTCTAATTTAGGACTATGACCTATTTTTCTAACATTTCTCTTACACTACAGACTCCAAGCGCTGACTGCCTTTGCTCAAACATGAAAGATGGTAACTTGAAAGATGAGTAGCACACCATCCAATCATACTGCATTAAGTATACTACGTTTGGACTCCATGGTATATACGTAGCTTTTTTATATGTAAACAGCTCGCTTGATACACAAGAATCACACAATAATGTATGCAACTTAACTAAAATGTGCATGTCTAACATACAATACAGCTGCCATGAACATAATTCAAAACAGAGGACAGGAAATTGGCTACTCTATGCTTGAAGGGAATTGTACAGCGCTACTGCACTATTTTGTATTTTCATAATTCTCTACAGGCTTTACTTTCCTCATTAATAGTCAAATTGACAAGGTGAGGTCATTTTAAACCTGGATTAAATTATTTTTAGTCCTTTTTGCACTTTTTTGGTATTTGGTTTTTGATACTTGAAACATCTGCTTGATTACCCCAATTTTTTCAGAATTGTATATTCTGCACTTCTACTTTGTGATTCTCTTTCTAGTGGTTATTTGATTAATATACCAGTACTAGTATGATTTACTGACTGGAGACTATTCCTTAGCCAAGTAAAGTAATTTATCAGTCATTGGATTTAAACAATTATTATTATTATTATTATTATTAAACTATTGTAATTTGTTAGGTTAGTCTAACCACAGCACTGACCCTATCTGTAACAAAAATTAACAACCACTAATGAGTGATATCTTATTGCGCCTAAATGTTAATGCTGCAAGCCATATCTATTGCTCATTCTGTCTTAGTAAACTAGTTATTTTAAATCTAGATATAAATCTTTGAAATAATTCATTTACATTGTCTTGTACATGTCAATACGTATTAACAAGTCTCTATTATTCATATAGCATAATTGCTATGTAGCTTTCCTGTGGAAAATTCAAAGTTTACCAACCACTCAAGAAAAGTCACAGTCAATTTCACTTCTACTCCCTGCGTATCCCTAACTCAATCTGATTTTTACAAACAACTAGACCTCAAATATTTACTTCCCTTCAAAACTAGAGACGTGACACAAAAGAGCAAAAAAGGTAAGCACAAATATAAAAAAATGCCTGCCAATGGTGAATAATAATACACCAAATGATTTATGTTTTAAGGGCCATACTTTTAGAGAAGTTATCTGGATGGAGGCTTAATATTTTTAGGTTTAGCTCTCAAATTCTAGCAATTTGCCCTTATTGTATGAAAAATAAAAACAGCAAAGTGTTCAATTTGAATGTTTTTTGTGTTTTCATCCTTTTCACAACCTTTCAGGGCCCTCCTAGGCCAATAGGGATCCTAAGCAACTGCTTAATCTTCTTATATGGCAATGCCAACCCTAGTTTTATTGAATATTCTAGTGACAAACAACAGAGACTGATGTATGGAGCTAATCAAGCAAAATCTCAGAAAAGGTAAAATAATATGATAGCAACAGGGCATTGGTAATCAGAAGAAAAAGCACGTAACTTGGAAGGTACTTGAGGGTAAGATGTATTAGATCCAAAAATGTATGGAATGATAAAAATGACTCAAGCACGTTTAAGTGAAATTTAAGAAATTTAAAGTGAAATATCTTGTAGATATACAGGGCATGACATTTTCAAGGCAACTGATTTGCTGTTAAGTGGCCAGCTTTATTCTTCACTGGGAGGCAAGAATCTTACCAGTACATTAACATCACCTCCCCCTAAAGTAGGGCATTGTTTCTTTAGGAATATTAGTAACCCAATAATTTAGATTGCATTCACCCTAAGAACAAAGATCAAACGTCTAGGGTCAGAAAATGGGCCATTTACCTTATCTGTGAACATTTAAAGCTCATTTACCACCACTATATAAAGGAGTAGAAGAAAAAATGTTGTTTCCTACTATTACCCCAAAACACTGTATAAAATCATAATGTATCATCATACTAAAACAGCTTAGACAGTTTAGCTGACATATTGTGCTATTATTCACATGGGATAATGTTATTTGTTGTGATCAAAGAATATCTTGAACACTTTTATTATTTGATTGACTAAATGTATGTTGTAGTGTATAGCTGTACAACACTGACCAAAGCATACCTTTCTTTTATTATTCACTATAAACTACAATGCAATTGTACTTACTCTTATTGGTTCTCCCCCCCATTCTTTTGTATACACTGCCTAAACTTAGAGGAACAGATGTTGATCCTTTAATTTCTTTTGTTCCCTTAATCCTTCTTTAAAAAGAGCATAACATCTCATCTACTTATGAAATAATGGCTAGGTCTAATGGAAGAGAGACATATTAAAAGCTAAGAAATACACAAATGCATAGCTGAAATACTATAGCTCAAGGACGATAGAATGTGTCTAGAATTTACAATCCAGCTGAACCCACAAGTCAGTTTCAAAAATGCAAAACCAAATCTAACAGAATATGGCATGTATTTTAAACTGGAAATTTGGAGAGGCTAGAAGTATATTAAATTATACGGTATAAATGGCCACCCCAGTAAGAATCTCTCTAAAAGATGGCCTGAAATATGTATTACGATGGAACTTATACTGTGCCAACAATATGTTTCAGGATTTGAAATTGTCTGACTCATGATCCCTTTTATGCTACTAAACTGCTTTTTGGGACCTTTCAGCATTATTTCTATAAACTAGAGCTCAGCCTTTTTGCACCTCAACTTCAGGAAAACTGAATAATTTCCCTTAGTAAAATCTATGACTTCCCTTTTGTATTTTACTTCAAGAAAATATTCCAATCATATGTTTGTTGTTGATTCCTTTTCAAATATAAAATTTCTATTACTCTTATTAATACCAAGTCCCATGACAATCTAATTAAGACAGTCTGGAAACCTCCTAGACCTATCCTACACTTCAACATTCTTCTTTCCCTCAACCCACTTTTTTCCCTACTCTTTGTGTTTCCCCTTCTCCATAATCTGTGACCTTTACTCCAGCAATTTCCAGTTTATATGTATCCAGCTAAGGAAAAATCTTACACATGGGAAGACATAGTAGGGAGGGAAAAGGCTGACTGACAGCACCATATACTCATCTGATTTACTGCTCCAGTGCCAGATTAGGTGCTTCAGTAAGAAAGTGAATGAGGGTAAGCAACAGCAAATTTTGTTTCTGAAAATAAAAAGCCTTCTGATTTTCATCCAAAACCACAGCGCAGGAAACTAAAACTGGTCAGTTGGTGCAAGTCTAATACGTGTATAGATGGATCCTAAAAAAACTGGCCTGTTTTTCAAGGACTTAATTTAGCACCTTTGGCTTTGGTTCACTTAAATATTTTTTCTCCAATAATGTACATTTTTGTATAGTACCATTTTCTCATAGCTCCCAATGAGTTAATACGTAAGGAATTTAAAAGAAAGGGTTGTGTTTCCCCACAGATGTAAGAGCTTATGTTTCTGGCATGCATTCTCACATATTTCTCCCGTAAATGTTTTTCTATGCTCACCTGATGTGGTCACATGTATTTTTACTTTTCTATTGTTTGGATACATGCAATCCAAGCCTTTCATTCCTTACTTACTTACTGAACAAATTGATGTAAGCACGGGCATTAATACATTTATAAAGATAAAGTTATTATTAGATACTCCATTTACTTCACCTGTACATTCATATCATTAAACATGTTGATAAAGTCATATGTACATGATATGTTGGTTGAAACACTTCAGTATCTGAATGTAGAAATATTTTCAAGTACAACCTCATGAATTTCAGTAAAATGAGAAAACTACATTTTAGAGGATTCTTACTCTATGTATTCGTTTTCCCTAACCATCAATTTGGCCCAAATAAAAATCGGTAAAAAATGTATTCAGGCCAAAAATAGCTAGATCAAACTAACTTGGCAGGGTCTAGCAACACCTTGGAAATGCCTTATACAGATTTCTCTGAAAGTAAGTGAATACCAGGAGAAACTTGCAGTTAATTGTCTGAGCTAAGCTTCCCAAGTTGCTTTTAGAAGTCCCCATCTGAAAACAGTTACAAAAAAACTGTCCCAATGTTAAAATTAGTAAGACAATTCCCTACACCTAGCATCAAATCTCATTTTAACCATGGTCAATCCCCTTTTAGCAGGGGAGTATATCCATTCACTTCCCTACTGCTACCTGTCTATTTCCAATCCAACTAAAGCAAATCCGGTCGCAAGTCCCATACTCATTGCTAGTCCCACCTATAAACACCTATAGCTCTCCCATTACAAAGCCACTCTCCAGAAAAGATAGCTGTCTCTTCCCAAAAATTCTAGCATGGAAAAAGTTAAAACACTAACATTTGAAATACCCATGGGGTGTCTAGTTTTAAAATATCGTATGGTTTGAGGGGTTAAATTGAATTGGCTAGGTTCAAAGATGTCCCAAAATTCTAAATTTGAAAATCCACACCTCCCTTTTAGCCCCCAAACAAAAACATCATAACACGTCCATGCATGACACATATCAGGGTGTTGTTTGAAAGCAATATAAATATACTAGGAGCTATAAATTGATACCTGAAGTAGCTGAAGTGGGAAAAAAGCACACAAACAATACAAAAAAAGACCAGCACATACTTTGACAAAGGGTAGTGGTAGAATAAGTGCGTAAAAAGAGTTAAAATACCCCAATTTGGAATACACTGGGATGTTTAGTTTTAAAAAATATATGAGGCTATTAATCAGAGGATATTGAATTGGCCGGCTTCAAAGATGTCCCAGATAGGACATGGAGGCAGAATGACCAGATGTCAAAGTTTTGCAAAAACTGTTGGTAGTAGTATTGCGGGGAAAATGTTTATATATCAAATACCACAAAAAACACATAAAAACATTGGTATTTCTAAACTTGGGACAAATAGTAGAATCTATTTAGCAGTTTGTTCATTACCTTTTGTAGATGAGTAAAACAGATTTTTCAAATAAAATCGAGAAAAAGTGATTTTTTCAATTTTTCACCATATTTTATTTTCTTTATCGGAAATTAGATTATTGTTCTGAGAAAAGAAATATATAACTTGTGTGGGTACACTAAACACAACCCCCCCCCAAAAAAAAAAAAACAGCCCGGTCCTTAAGGGGTAAATGTAAGGAATGTAATGAAATGTAAGGAATGTAGCAATGTACCATTTCCCTGCAATTTAATATTAAACATGTTTTAGGTTTTGATATTGTAATCTTATTCAGTTTAGTTACTAGAAAATCTTATTAAGAAAAAGATACACTATTAGTGGAGATTTCTAACAACTAACTGTTGTTTTATAGAACTGGGTGTCTGATTGCCTAAAGGCAAAATGTTTTATGCACCTTTACCAATTATCCACAGGTGTATTTCCCTAGTGCGTCATATAATAACTGTACAAATAATTATTGTTTTTATTACTATATATAGCGTGATGGAACTGTTTTTTAATCAACCTTTAGTATTCATTGGTTCATTGATAACCATAATGAGAAACCAGCCCCTGCATGAATCTTTGTATTGTTTCATATAATGTTACCTATGACAGTTCATGTTACTAGTGATTATGTATCATGTGTGGTACTGTATCTATGGGTGGGAATTGGAATACAGTTTGCCTTGAGCAAAGCTTTTACAGGCAGCTATTGTCTTTAATTGTTATATGGAGAATCAATTATCCCTAGTGTGACTATTAATGCTTTCCTGACATACATATTTGAGTACAACAATAGAATGAAATGTGATGTGCACAATTTAGTACATAACAAGTATATAACAAAAAAAGGTTCCTAGCTTTACAGATATACTGTATTTGCTCGATTATAAGATGACCCCCCAAATCTGAATATTAATTTAGGAAAAAAAGAAAAAGCCTGAATATAAGACTACCCTATAGGAAAAAAGTTTTACCAGTAAATGTTAATTTGTCTAAACTATTTATTTTTTTAATAAAAGCTATGATTGAGAAAAATATTTTGGTTTTATTTCCTTCTATTTTCCAACCTGCCCCCAGTTATGCACATCTGCCCCAGAAGTGCCTTATACCCCCTATATGCCACTGTGCCCCATGATATGCCTTTTAACCCTCTAAATGCCACTGTGCGCCATGATATGCCTTTTAACCCTATATGCCACTGTGCCCCATGATATCCCTTTTTACCACTTATGTGCCACTCTGCCTCCAGAAATGCCTTATACCCCTATATGCCACTCTGGCATTTAGAGGGTTAAAAGGCATATTATGGGGAAGAGTGGCATATAGGGAGGTTTAAGGCATTCAGAAGGCAGAGTGGCGTATAGAGGGTTAAAAAGGCATTTCTGGAGGCAGAGTGGCATTAAGGGGGTTAAAAGGCATTTCACAGAGCACTCTGCCTCCAGAAATGCCTTATGCCCCCCATTTAACACTACCCCACCCCCACAAACTTACCGGTGCTTCTGACTTCCCTGTCATGTAGCCGGGGCAGCGTGTAGATCCCACGCACTTACGCTGCAGCCGGAAGGAGGCATGGCTAGCAGCGGGGGTTGTCTGCGTCCATCGCGCAGACCTTCCCCGACTGTCAGAGATCAGAGTTCCCCACACCGGTGCGGGGAACTCTGATCTCTGACAGCCGGGAAAGGTCTGCGTGATGGACGCAGACAACCCCCCCGCTGCTAGCCACACCTCCTTCCTGCTGCTGCGGAAGTTGTCTACGCGAATTGCGTAGACATCTACACGCTGCCCCAGCTACACACCGGGGACTCAGAAGTACCGGTAAGTGGGGCGGGGAGGAAGGGGGGGGACAGGAAGATCCAGGTCCCCTGCAGCTGCGGGGGATCTGGATCTTAGTCGTCTCATAGTCAGACCTATTTGAGGTCTGATTATAAGACGACCCCGATTATAAGACGAGGGGTATTTTTCAGAGCATTTGCTCTGAAAAAACCTCGTCTTATAATCGAGCAAATACGGTAGATTCTGTAGCACTATTACAATAGGGGGACAGTGAAAATTAATTTAATTAAGTTAATACATCGATGTATCCATGTTTTCAGTTGAATGTCTCACTTGTGGGTTGTCATAGTATATGCTTTAATCGAGCAGATTTATGTTTTATGTATAATTTGTTTATACACAAAAAAATATTTTTATTATTAACATTTACTTTACATTTCAAAATGAACTGCTTATACAGATGCTAATGTTCTTATCCTCATGGATATCCTGCATCGCCTCTCCTAGCTGGATTTCAGACTTCTGATATCAGACATCCTTTTTGTGACGCTGCAAATTGCTCAAGATAGGGCAGATTTTTGTGGCCTCTTTTACAATATGCAACTTGTGTATGAGATGTTGGATGGAATTTGCAGCACACATATTTCTTTGAATGAGTTCCATGTGACATAATCAGTGCGGTACACTGAAATATTGTACAGGATGCTAGGAGATCCCATTCTAAGGACGGTCAAGTGCTTGTAATCAAATACCATTACTTGTTAACTTGCTTTACAATTAACAACCAAGAAGTTATGTATAGCTCTGAGTTATTTGTTAATAAAGAAACCAAACAAGTGCATTAAAAGCCAAGAATTGGTTTAACTTTTCTTTGTTAAATGTGCCATTGTTTAAATGTAATTCAATATTTTTGAACAACTAAAAATGATTTTCAGGTTATTATTTGAATACATTTCAAGGTGCCTGGGTGTGTTTGGTCACAAATCACTTGTTTTTAAAAATACTAGTGTTTTTATTCTTTCAAGGAAACCTACTCAAATTGTATCTAATAGTTAATCTGTCTGCAAGATGGTCAATGAACAGTAAGGGATACATTGGGATCAGGGATTTTCTCTAAATTTTAGAAGCATGTTTTGAGATGCAGCAGTCATTTATGTTCTAGTTGATTACTTATGGATTATACTAATCTGACCTGGAAGTGCTACCTCTTAGGGGGTTTATATAGAATTTGTTTTGAGCAATAAAATAATCTTTTGCCCTAATAACCTTAATTATAGAGTAAATGCGAAATAAAGGGATGATGAGATTGGAAATCTCAGTGGTTTACACATGCCTTTAAAGGATTAGTCCAATTTAATGTGGTGGCTTGAAATAAGGTGGGGTGTCTTTACATGGGAGAGGCCAATTTGATGAAGTAGTGGCCTAATCCCTTTAAATATCCAGTGATTTTTTGTATTGTGAAAACAATCCCTATAAACACTGATTGAAATACAACCTTGGGACAGCTTTAGGTTTATCTAGGTAGGTTATCCTTCTAGCAATGCAAGCATTTACTGACATAACCCAAATAGTTCATCCCAAGGGAGGTTCACCATCATCTCAAATCTAACAAATTACCCCTTGGGCACAGAAAGGCCAAGGATGATTTAGGAGATTTAATATGATTTTTTTAGTTTATAAATAGTACACCAAGCAGCACTTCAATACAGTGAAACAGCTGCATCCGTAGTACATTGCAGTCACATTCTTGGAATATATAGAATCCTTGAATTTGATGCAAATATCCTAACACAGACTGTATCACAGCTACGAGAACATTGCACTGGTCAAATTGGCAAATACAGAAAATATATCTGAAAACCACTACATAAGTGGTACTTAAAAATTATGTTTTGGGATAAGTTCCATAGATATGTCCATAGTATGCAAATAATGATTCCTTAAATAATAATTCTTTACTTCTCTATTGGTCAGGTTGACTTTCTAAATTTTCATGGGGAAAAACATTTTTGGGATTCCCATGGGGGTCATGTTACTGGATACTAGCAGCGCTGGTATGAGCTTTGCAAAGAATTATGAATTCTGACCTCATCATTCACACAATATTCTTTGAAGTAATCGTAACATTAGAAATGGTGAGTGGTAGGCATCATTACCATAATACATCTTCTTTGCAACAGACCTCAGTATATCTCAGAATATTGTGTTTTTGGTTCCATTTACATTTATAATAAAGGGGGAAAATATGTAATCTAAACTATTTGGGATTTTTAGTGAATTATATAAAAACAACAAAAAGTTACCATCCCATGAAGGCAGTGTTTAGCATTATTCTTCATAAGAACATAGCAACGATGCAGAAAATTGGTAATCCTGGCAATGCGTTATACATTTTTCATGCATGAATCATAAAATAAATGTGATCAAAAGCAAACTGATAGGCTTAACTGATTTATCTGATGCTCTTAACTGGTTTATACTGATTGCACCAATAAATCTGATATGTATGTCCCTTATGTAATTTCTGTGGCAGAATGATATGACATGTTTAATCATACCACGATCTTGGTACTTTAATTCTTCACAGCTGTGCACATCTACAATCTTTAGATATTCATTTACATGGTCAGCAAAATATGATTCAGATGAATTTCTTAAAATGAAGGCTTGCTGATCTTAGTGGCTATGCAGGTGTTTTTCTTGCTATGAATATTGTGAGCCCCCTATTGCAATTCTAAATTCCCTGTGAAAATAATTGGCTTAAAGGCTTTTTAGAATAAATGAGCCATAAAACTTGAAAATATACATAATTAAAGGGCTGGGTATTTCTGGTTATTTGACTTTCAAACAAACAATTCAGCATAAGACTCTCTGATGTCTTGACTACATCAGAATGGTTTAATCCCTGTATCACGGATGGTCTGTATTATGTTAAAAAAAAGAAAGAACCAAGTACATTTTTAGAAGCCTTTTTTATCAACTACCTAAAATCTTTATATATGCTGGGAAATAATATGGCAATATAACTAAAGGATTTCAAGTGTCCTGTGGGGGGGGGGGTCAGCCATTTTGTGCTCCATCCACATGGTGTCTAGACAGAGAAACAGGAGAACTGTATACAAACGTGACATTATATTGGTGAGGGAACAAGGAAGAGATCTGTGCTTTGGAGGTATGAAAGTTCTGTTTTTTCCACTAGGCATTGGGAGAACAGGAAGTCTAGCCATCCTCCTGCAACCCCATGTAAGCCAGAATGATATAGAATGAATATTTAAGTGGAAAGTTTCAGGCAATAATCCCTATGGCAGTGTATGAGGATAGTGTTTCAAAAAAGCAGAAAAAAGCATCTGCAGCAGTAGCCAATGACTTTGTATTTGTTAGTCTCAATTCTATGTATGCTTGGCCTGCTTCACCCTAATGATGTGTTACTTGGTTCTAGTCTATGTCCTTATAATTCTGAAGCTCATGAGTAGAGGGTATGCCATCTGATTTAAAAAAAAAGATAAATACAATTTATCATTAATTAAAAACATAAATTAATATAACATTACATTTTTTGCATGGTTGCCTTACTGGTCAATGATCCACTGCTTAATAGTGAGCAAAAAAGTGACAGCGACCTCCACTGTACAGAGCACAGTAAGAAAAAGAATACATGTCGATGACACGCAAACAAATATACAAGGTATGTAACTTTTTAATTCCTTGATTCCATTGGCAATCTCATTTACATATGCTTGCTGTTTTAGGCATACCCAATGATACAGAATGTTGCCATTGTTTAAGTGTAGCCATTTTTATGTTTCCTTTTGAGCTTCCTTCGAGTTCCGGTGAACCTAAACTAGTTTTTCATTATCTTAAACAAATTCCTCTGACACCCTGTAACCGAACTGCATATGAGCATTTATCATAATATGCATATGCTTTACTGTATATTCAGTCTCCCACCCTTGATTTTATCACTCAATATTTATCTGATCCGATAAAGACGGACCCTGCCTAGTTTAAATACATATTCTATCAGAAAAAAAATCTTGGAATAAAAAAAAGTTTAAATATTCTTTCCAAGATGTTTTTCTTTTTGTTTTTTTTTTCGATGTATTAATGTGATTCAAAATAACGCAAGTATAAAGAAGAAATACAAAAGTATTGCATGTTTTACTTGTTAAATGATTTGGAAGTGAACACATTTTGAAAAGCTTTGAAACTGAAGATAAAACACAAACATATTAAATCTGTTTGTCTGATCTGCATGGTTCATGTCAGTTGTCAAAAGAATGAACAATATTAGACTAGCTTCATCCTGCTACAAGAAAAAAAAACATCAGTCACGGTATTGTACTTTTAGTAGATACAATTTAAAAAGTTTGCAATGAGCAGAACATTATTACATAATGTGTATTTCAAATAGTAAAATACAGAACTTGGCTGTGAAGATGGGCATAAAAGAAATAAAGAAACCTCTTTCATTTATCAAATAAAGGAACTTATTATTATTATTATTATATTCTATTATTTTCTTGTTGGTGCTGTTCTTTTATGTTCCTGCAGCCATCCATGCTAAGGCATCACCTGTCACTGAGTTTTACCAACCCAGGGAATATCAAATACCAATATGTAGTATACAGAGCATTATTTTTCTATATTTTTTTTACATTTTAAGTAGAAAATATTTCTCCCTTTTATGCATTTGCCCTTCCATTACCCAAGTGGACCAGTGACATGCTTGGTGTACTCTATCCAGTCTTATCTGATACAAGGGTACCAAAACCTCTGCATTAAAACCTATACAGACAACACAGAAAGTATCAATTATGTGTGTAAATATTGTGTGTAAATATTGTCTTAAGCCCTTAATACACAAGTCATCACTGTAGCTTTAGGTGATAGCGAACCACAAAATGTGCAAAAAAAAAAAGCCAACGGGTATTGGTCCATAATCTTTAAATCAAAGCAGTACATGAGGGAACTGTCCCTCTTTACAGCCATTCACTGACAAAAACATTTTTTTCATATATTTTCCATTCTTTTCCATTCTAAAATAGTGGGTTGTACTAATAATTATCGAAGAGAAAGGATCATCAGAAACAATTACAAACAAGGCATACAAAAGTAAGTCAGTATGCTGTTTAGAATTAAAACGATGAAGGCAGTAAATTGCAAAAGAAAAATAAAATCTAAAATGCTAGTTTTAAGAGTAAAGCAAACATTTTATCAATTTTATAACAGTCCATGTTGCTATATTCAACCTGGCATGCCTGGGTACATATGTTTTGGGATATTTACAAAATAAAAAGGTCTAGACGAACTGTTCGTATGTGCAGTCAGTGCATATGTTTGTGAGCTCATTACAATACACTCACACTTTTATATATTTTTCCTATTATGTTTTTGAACTGCATAATTTATGAAATGCATATGAGGTACCTACCTGTGATTTAACAGCCTCCACCCTTTCTATTATTCGAATCTGACCAACATAAACAAATATCAAACATAATGCTATTTTTTTAATTTTGTTAGATTATTTCGTCCAATTTTAGACAAAAATCCTGGTGTATTTGGTGCATTTAGAAAAAATACCAACTAGAATTTCTATGTATTATTTTTAATTTCGATTCATATAAATTAGTTTACCCGTTTTCTTAATCCCTGTTTTCACCTCTTTAATGAAGATGTTCCTATTTTTACATATTTAAAGTACTGTAATTGCACTATAGTTTCATGTTACTCGTGTAATATGTCATTTAAGATTATTTTCCATGCAATGTATATGAGTTCTACTAGTTTTAAAGAGGGCTTCAATATTAACCCCTTAATGACAAATGCATTGTTTTTGATGGGTTTAGGGACCGCCCATTGTCCTTAAGGGGTTAAGCATCACAGGGTTATGCACTCAGTTTACTTTTTAACCTGGAATTTAATGATTGCACCAGCAAACTTTACAATGTGGATGTACCAAATGCTTATGGAATCTATGAGCATGAACTTCGACCCGGTAGAAGTGTAGTCCTCCCTAGACACTCGGAACAAGGAAAGATCTGGTGCGTGTCAAATAACATCTAACTATTTCAGTATGCCTGCCACTAAATGAAATAATCAGTAAAATATATTTCCCTGACAATTAGAAATGATGTAGAGTAAGGTTTTTTCCATAAATATGAAAAAGGAATATGAAATGATTATTACATACATGTTCATCAATACATATGCACTTTACATGTATTAACCACAAACAATACTTAGAATAGTTATAGTTAATTGTTAGAAAACAAATACAATATACTAAAAAAACACTTTTAATTAATAGTATCTTATTTTATAAACTTGAAGGCGAACATATGCACAAATATATACAGTATAATAAATGTTCTGTGCCTTTGTTTTCAAGTATATTTTATCATGTCCAAACGTGAATGTATTTCCAGTGGTTTGCAAGAAATGTCACTTAAAGAATATCAGATAAGATCTGAGAAAGAATAACAGTTCATCAAGAATTTATAAAGTTGGATCTCTTTGTTAGCATTTCAAAAGATGAAACAAACATGCAATTACCAAAATGATTAATGATGAAAAAACACAAGCCCAGATTGCTTTATTCATAAAGGAACAATTTACATGCAGTCTCACACTGTGTGCATATGTTTTGTTGTTATAGGAAACAGTCTAGTACAAACTTTTTCAAAGTTGCATAGCAATACCGTGTATGTTAATACTTTATTAAT
The DNA here is from genome assembly GCF_027358695.1 of Spea bombifrons. Classification (NCBI taxonomy): domain Eukaryota; kingdom Metazoa; phylum Chordata; class Amphibia; order Anura; family Pelobatidae; genus Spea; species Spea bombifrons. Next base: position 64,098,102 of record NC_071090.1, on the reverse strand, counting down.
TAACGATTGCTAAAATGCTTTTGTTCCTTTTTTTATACTTGGTATATACTGTATTGGCTCGGATATAGGCCGCACCCGAATATAGGTCGCACCCTAAAAGTTTGGTGCTTTTTTAAAGAAAAAGTTTTGTAATGGATATGCTGCCACTCTGTCCCCCCCACCCCCGAGATATTCTGCCACTCTGTCCTCCCCCCCTCGAGATATGCTGCCACTCTGCCCCCCCTCGAGATATGCTGCCACTCTACCCCCCCTATTTACCAGAGCAGACTCCCGGGTGTCTTGCGGGGCCGGCGGGGTACATCTACGCAATACGCGTATACAACTTCCGGTGCCGGCACTCAGCGGAAGTGCCGGCACCGGATGTTGTGCCGGCACTCCTCCCCGTGGAAAGTGCTGGCAGGGGAGGCTGTCTGATCGTATCGGAGAGTAGGATACAGGTCCCCTGCACTGCTGTGGGGGATCTGTATCCTAACCCTGCTGCCTGCCCGGCGCCCGGAACTGCATGTCCCGGGCGTCGGGTGCTAGACCCCGAATATAGGCCGCACCCCCACTTTAAAGACTTAAAGTGGGGGGAAAAAGTGCGGCATATAATCGGGCAAATACAGTAATCGGTAACCTATTTACATCAGGCTCTGCTCTAGGCCTGCCAGGCCAGATTAGGGATTAGGGTGACCACAGTCCCGCAATGGGACTTTAAATCCCGGGGTCCGGTCAACCTCAATCCGGGACAATGACTTGTCCCGGAATGAGGAGTCTCAGTGAAGGAGGTCTCAGCCAATCAGGAGAGATGTCTCATCTCTCCTGATTGCCTGAGAGTTCAGAAGCCTCTGCTGATAGGCTGAGTCCCTCCTTCTCACCAACTCAGAGTAAACTGCAGCCAGCACCAGGTATGTGTGTTTTACTCTGTGTGTGTGACTGGGTTTGTCAGTTTGTCACAGTGTTTGTTTGTGTGACGTTGTTTGTCTGTGTGACTGTGTTTGTCACTATGTTTGTCTGTTTGTGTGACTGTGTTTGTCTGTTTGTCACTGTTTGTAATGTCTGGTAATAGAGGAGTTAATTCTCTGAAACTACTCATGCCTGGTATTAGAGGGGTTAACATTCTATATCTACTCATGCGTGTAATGAGTATATGTATATTATTACATCTGAAATCAACATGGTTTCCAAGGCTTCTTAATAATTAATATATAATAGTATATGTGAATCAGGGTGTATGTGATATATATATATATATATATATATATATATATATATATATATATATATAATGTATTTTATGTGTATGTGACGGTTTTCATATGTGAATCAGTGTATATATGTATATATGTGTATATATATATATATATATATATATATATATATATATATATATGTAACCAAAGAAAAATGGGCACTCACGGGTCTTTGTAGCAAAGTGCATTAAACACTAGTTTATTTAAATCAGCACGGCCATCGTTTGGCCACATACACACATACACACACACACCTGTGTGTGGTCTCATCTGCTTCATAGTGTGGCCCTGAATGGAAGAAAAAAAATGTGGGCACCCTATTAGGGATAACAAAGCGACCCTTGGCACTTTAAGGCTGTTGGACGCCAAATTAAGTGCAGCTGACAGCTGGATATGAGAGACCACGCATTTTGTTTTTATGCTCATAAAGTGTGCGGTTGGGTATATCCAATGGCTGCACGCTGTTGGAGCTGCAGAGCACTGACTGCCAGTTACCCACTTAGACCTCCTAAACCTCCTCAGCCTAAGTCAGACTCTTTTGCTGACCAGCACAAAACTTCAAAACTGAGACAATCAAACATTGTCTAACACCCCTATCATGCCTCCCTATTTTGATGACGTACAGTGAAACAGATATCATGACTCTTATGAGAAGAGTCTCACTAGAAACCAGCGCCCAGGTGCCATCAATAATTAAGGTGCACACACCCTGCCGGACCATGGGAACATTATGCAACAGAGATCATGTCAGGAATTACAAGGCAAGTCCTCTTCTGTATTAGTTCAGCAAATCTCTGTCAATATGAGTTTGTTTTATATTGAACTGCACTGCATAAATTGTAGGAACAAAACATAATACTAAGAATAATAATTATAAAAAATAAAAAAAGATATATTTTCCTTTTTCTGATGGCAACGAGGGATAAGTCCACCAGGAGAGGTAAAGTAACGTGTTGGTTCTGTTGTAATGCATATGATTTTGTTGTCTAAAGCAGCAGGGGGTTATTCTGGCAGTAAGGACTCCTACTGGCCTTTTCTGATGTATAACTCTATAGGTATTTTCTATACATGTATATGATATATAGGTATCCTATGTTTGCCATACACATGAATATACGGGCTTACTGTATAGCACCCAGGAGCCATACACTTGGCACTGACATCCAAAAAAGATTTACAAAATGTTGATACCAAAATATCATTCAACCTGCAATAACCTATACTTAATCACTACAAAAATAGTTTTCATAACACAAAATGCTAACCATTAACTACATCATTTTTATTTATATCATCGCGAAAGCGTGAAAGAAATAACATTTTGTAGGATGTTGAGGTCCTTTTTTGTTGCTGTCACAGAGGGGAAGCAGAAATCTAGATTACAGACTGAATTTGACAAACTGAATTTATTACTTCTGGTTAAGACGAAAGGCAGTACAAGTGCTCAAGTGAGTGTGACACGATTGAGGATGTAACACAAATGGGAAAAGAGGCATGTAACAGTTTGGTGCTATCTAACATGCTGTCCTCAGTGTATTTCACTTGAAATGAAAAACATCCATCTATGTTATTTAGAGTATACGCAATTTACTAAGCTTACCATACATGTTCAATGCGTTTTCTCATTTCTATTATAAAGGAGCTCCATTGTTTCAACTGGAATCGACACAAAGCAAACACTGTCAACCTGTTCTAAGTCATGTAAAATGCATTAGTAAAACATCATGGCTGAATTGCTCTGTTAAGTCTAATATTCTAAGACGTTGTTTTTGCAATCACCATAAACCCTTGAGAAACACTAACACTGGGCTTCAATAGCTGTCTTCCTATCATTAGCAGCAATGCAATGGAGATGATTTCAGCCATTTTTACAAGGCGTACATGCATGTCTAAAAAAATATTGAGCTTTGAGTAAGGTGAAAAATTCCTTTTAATAGACACCTACAGGATTTCCCCGCTAATGCGTGTGTTTGGGCTTGACCTAAAATAACCTTTAAGTAGTCAGCAATGTTGGCCGTAGCTTTTATTCTTTTTAGAGGAATGGATGGTGAATTGCTCTAGGCAAAATAAGTGCTGGTTTAATTACTCAAGTACATGTGAACCATTATTGCTTTCTTAATTTAAACTCAGAAAGTGCTCATTTTCTTCCGCTGAAAGGCATCATCTATAGGAACCATATCTCTTTTGTATAGTTAAAGACATAATGTCAGTTTGTAAAACACGGAATGTAGAGTGTCCTTGGGTTACGTTAAAGAAAAAGAAGGATTAGTTTTCTAAATCCCTGGATGGAATTAGCATGGCTCCCTTAAAGCAATTGCTTACTTAAACCCTAATGCGAAAACAAAAAAAAAAGGAAAAAAGAAACCTTTGAAATGTTGGATAAGGTAAAGGAGCTAAAAGTTTGATGGATGAGCATGGGAGGGATTTGCGGTAGAGATAAGCTCTTTTTTACAGTTTGATGTTAGCCAGTGTTGTTTTGACCCCTACTAAATCTGAAGACATCTTGTCTGATTAACACAGCCATTATGTTGTGTTACAAAAACACTGTTTAGAAACTGTAATTCAAAAATACCAAGCATTAAAAACAGTATAGAGAACGACTGACATAATATTCAGGGATACCTTATGAGTGAATATGGCATTAAATGCCCAAGATGACCAGATTTCTTGGGAATTCCAACTGTACCTCATCAATTAGTCTGGATTTATCTGTTCTTTCAGGAGCTAGGCTGATATGTTTGGGCACATTGTACAATTACATAATTTGTCTTCTAATCTCTGCTTTGTATGGAACACATAGATGTTTAGTACAGGTGTATATTTTCAAACTTTCACGAGTTTCTATCATCATTTTTCCTTCATAGTATTGTAATTTAGCACATATAAACATAATGCCATGCAAGTTTATATTAAAAAATGAACAATTTTCTTTTCAGATCACTATATGGTCCTGATAAAACAAAATTACATTATTACCTTGGTTTTATTCAAAAGGTGCCAACACAACTGAATAAACTGCATACTAACCTTAACTGGAAGGGAAAATTGTGAGGATAATATTCATCATTTTAATTTTATCTTTATGTCCCTATCACACACACACACACACACATATATATATATATATATATATATACACACACACACACACATATATATATATATATATATATATATATATATATATATATATAAACATTATCGTTCATAGTTGTGATCAATGTAATCAAACTGGCATTTATTTTGCAGCAATAATTTATGGCACATGTGGTTCATTCAACTTATACAAACAGAGACAAAAAGTGATTAATACATACTTATTTTAAAGTACAATGTAAGTTGATGTTTATGTTACAGTGAACAATATACATTATCAGGTCATAAAAAAAATACTTTAATTAGTTAAAAGATTAGCACATGAAACAATGCATTTCACCATTCTTTGGCCATACAATGACTTTGAATCCAATTGCCACAAATCTACTTTTTGTGATGAGTTTACCTGTTAACTGGGAACCAAAACTAAACCCCCAGATTATGTCACAGAGGTCACTGGTCTGCTTTTTAAATGGTAATGTTATTGGGTCACAATTCGCATAGGTCATATTTGATCATTCAACCTCACTGTGAAAGGATTTCCAAATGTCAGTCTTCCGAGCCATCTATGGACTTACCTCAAAGAGGCCTGAATAAAGGGACAGTCGTCTAAAGTAAACCTTTATGTAATGATGTTGGTTTATTTATAATTTGTTTAATGTGAATTAAAATATCTTTCCTTGGAGAATATTGCTTTGTCAACACATGGTTTTTTATGTTTATAAAACATACAATTTAGATAACATATGTCATTAGTACAGTGAGAGAAAACTTGATCTGTAAACAGCAGCCCCATCTTGTATCGCTAGTTACGTATCACCATTTTTAAATATAGTTCCATTTTAGGACTCTGCAGAATCTGTTGATGCTACATAAATAAAAATATTTATAATTATAATGACAAATTTGTATGACGGCAGGAACATTCTCAATGTCATTAAATGAATACTTCATATAATGAGGTAGTATATAGGGTTGTAGCCCTACGTGTCTGACAGCCTTTAAAAAAAGACACTCATTGTCCTCCATATTGGCAAAAAAAGGCTATAGCTTGTTTTAATGTAGAAATACCTAATGAGAAGAGACCAAGGGACTGCAAAGTTATTTAAAAAACTCTATAATGTAAATTTATTTCAGTATTTACCCTAAACAATTTTCTAAGAAAAAAAGACATTTGGATCTACTGTTATACACGTGACAGGAGGTGTGAGGATGAAATATCACGTTCATCTGCATGCTCACCAAATTACTAATATGTCTACTGTGTCAGCCTTGAGGGGAGGTCACACACTCCTGTATTGCATTCATTTTTATTGGAAAATACTTCATAGTATACATTTTTCTGCAACGTGCTTTAGTTATTTATGACACAGTTTTTGACTTGTAAATTTTGGAAATGTGTATGTCGATATTCAGTAAGTTTCCCGAAAATATCCAATCAGGAACATGTCTTGTCTATCAGTCCAGTGATTATCTAAAACATTAGCCTATTACTCCCTTGGGGGGCTGGTCAATGAAGAATGAACTAGATACAACTGCATTATATTATATATATAGTAGTTCCAAAGGAAACATTGCCATACTGTGTGGAGACATGTTAAGTGTGAGGGATAAACATACTGATTTCATGTAATGTAAGCAGAACTAATGAAAAACATTTTTAAATTACTGATCTGCAATCTAAGCTTTTGTCTTCCCACAATAATTTATATTAAGTTGTTTCCTTTTCTTTCATATGACATTTTGATGATGATTGCGAAAAAAATCAAAGCTCAAAGGAAAAGCGTCTTACCACATGCTTTTACAAAGTGCTTACAACTTACAAGCTACAACTATCCAAATCCCTACTTAGGGTAAGCACACAAAACAGGTTTTTAGCAATTAGCATGTTGATGAACAATTACAATTTTATCACATATTAATTGGAATCCAAAAACTTAAACATTTAAGTATACCAAACTGTCTACCATTTTGTACAATTAATTTTGATAATGAGAATTTTTTTCCACATATTAAAATCATATTTAATACATGATTGTTTAAAAGCAGTCACCAAGAGCCCTGAAAAACATGTCAGTATCAGGGACTATATTCTACATGTGGACTTATGTCTATGTCTATGGTTTTTTTTCTTTGAGATGTAAAATATAGAAGTATTTTGAGGCCTATAGGAACCATTCTGCACATTTGATTTACCTATTGTTTCCTTCTGTAAAAACCTCAAACCTTATTTGGTCCATGATCTCATCTTTGATTAAGGATAACTTTGTTCCAAAGCATGTTTAACTTTTCTCACTGTATTAACATCTACGACTTCTGATGAAAGGTTCTTACACTTATATATTACCCTCTAGGTGACAAGAATAGCTATGTTTGAATTGTTTTAATATATGAGATTAAGAAAAATTAGGTTTGTAAAATTCCATTTCAGTAACGTGATCAAAAAAATAAAAAGTTGTAATACTGTTTTAGCTATTGTCCACAACAAAGTCCCCAAATAATGAGTAGGTTTTGTGATTGCATTTCACTGCATACTTATTATGGTCTATTATATGTTTAGCATCATATATATTTGCAGTATTTGTTCAACGCTTCCTTTAAATAAATTCATTCCATCTGTAGACAGCTTCTTACACAATATAAAATATAGTAGAAAGAAGAAGTTCATGTAAGTATTTTTTAATTGTTTAATTAAGAGGATAGGTGATTAGACATGACACATGTTTTAATTAAGACCAAGGTGTTTTCTCTTGGATTGCTTATCTTTTAAGTGTGATTTTAATGATTCTTGGCTATGCCTACAGGATATACGACCTTAACCCACCTAAACAGGTTTTGTTGTCAGTAACCATTTGAACATCTACTCCACCAAATTGAAAGAGGTTCACTGATTGGGGTTACTTCAAAGGAAAACAGTGACACAGAAGAAAAACAACTGCAATTTGTCTCTAATTGTTAATCAGGGGGGTAGAGTTATCAAAAGACAGGCACTGGTGTCACTGCCAGAAGTCATACAAAAAGCCAAGATGCAACTTGTGATTGTAAAGTATAATTAGTTGAAGGCAATTCTGAGCACTGTCTTAACAGTACTATTTGATACTACATATAAAGGCTTTTTTAATACATGAAAACGGTCATTGTCTTTGCTTTCCAACTTATACGGTATCTCCTACCACAGTTAAATGGAAGGTTGTATAAATAAAACACAAATAAATGAGATGATTAGCATTTGTAGTACCCTCATGGTAGAGGTTAAAGTTCAAACTCCTCACAGTCACGACTGAAAGACCAAGGTTGCTGCATTTGAAACTGATTATTTATTTAACAAGAACTTAAGGCATAAAAATTAAGTGCCTAATTAAGAGTAAATATACTAATCCAAAGTGGAATTCCAAAATATAAAAGATGGAGTTGAAATGTATCTTTATTCTACTGTTTCAAGAGCAACCTAACTTAAGGCTTTTGTAAAAGCAGCGTGGTTCACAGTATTCGAAAATCTCAAATGTTTTGGCTCATGTAACATTTCACCAACAAATACTAAAGAAGAGTTGTAGCGGATGAAGGGGGATCACAAACAGAAATATACGTTCCTTAAGTGAAACTTAACCTCTACTAGAATATGGTTGGAATTACTTCTTCACGCAGAATAAGGTTTATTTTTTTACCAACAGAGATAGAATTTGGATGATGTTAAGGTATTATGTGCATGTGAACTATACGGTGAAAAAAACAAGAGAGCTTTTTTTTCTCTTGCAGACACCACAGCGGTGTCCCAGCTAAATCTCAGCGCGTCTTCCATTTTCACAATGAATATGCTATTGTTTGGAGATATCCTTCAGCATATTTACTAAGATGATAAATGTTGCACAATTAATTAAGAAGTCCTTTTGGGTACTTCCGGGAAGCATCCTGTATTAAAGAGCATGCAGCATTTAAACATACCATGGGGCACAGAGAAAAATCATTTGATGATGTCCCATTGTACAGCTCTGCAGAGTATGATGACACTATATAAAACAATAAATAATAAAATAATATTAATAATGTACATGCTATGGTATTTTGTCACATTTTCCACAATTCCAGGCTGCTTACCTGCTGTACCCACTAGTTTGTTGTGTGTGCACAACCAGTGCTACCAAGTATATTAGACATGTATGCGACTGGCTTGCCCACGCACAATACCAAGGTTCCCATACCCAATCAAACCAAATACAAAATGTTTAACGACACTGACATCCACAAAACGCACTTTAGTGGCTACACACATGCAACAAACTAGTGGGATACAGCAGATAAGTGATTTCGAATTGAGAAAGATTTACACTCAGTGGGGGTTATTTGTAAAAGGGGTTATTATGGGCTATTTAGTATTTACTGTTTCTAAATTGAGTATGCATTTTTCAAATATTTCTCTAAAAAATGTAAGAAATGCAAATATGGTCATTTAATAGTTTTTTTTACAATTGATATGCATATTTGCATCATATTTCACAAATGTTGAGACTTTTATGACATCACACAAGGCTTGGTTCACACATTAATGTCCTGTTCTAATGATGTATACAGGAGAATACAGAAACTGGAATTAAGCAGGTCACATCAAACCAGGAAACGAGGCACATTTACCACACCTCCTAGCATTTATAATGGCCACAGTGGACACCATTACTTTAGAAGTTGTGGTTAGAACTATGGCTAGAGCAAATGGCTTTTTATCAGACGTTGTAACCTATGTAACTAAAGCTAAATCTAGACATTGAATAATGTATTTTATATGGTCGAATTTCTTAAGAAATTTCCCAGTGTTTTTATACACAGTATTATGACAATTAGTGCTATACAACATGCAATACTTTCTTATTGGCCAAAAAACGCTAAGAGCCTAGAAAAGGAGAGGACAGCAGGGTGAAAGAGAGGGGCAGTGAGATATTTTTAATCTCTAGTAGTTACCTTGTGCTCACAATGGGGAGACTGAGGTTAAAACAATACTTGTCAGACTTTGCTCTAATGTATTAGACTCCATTGTGGGGTAAATGTATGTTTGTACATGATTTGGCCGGTACTTGAAGGTTAGGAGTAGTTGCTGTCTTGTTTACATAGTAATTATGGAGCAATTGTTAGTCAAACAGATAAGCTGAAGAGGCTGATACGTTTGATCTGAGCATACCAAGAGACAAATACTAACAGTATATTTTAACAGGTTGTAAATAAATTAAAATATAAGTAGATAATGCTTCTGCAAAATCATTTTTTAAAGAAGTCAATGTATGTGAATGAATGAATGCCTTTTTTATTGTGAGTGGAAGAGTATAGTGTTTAAAAATATAGTGATACAATAGAATGCATTAAAGAATAGTTTGTACAGTGGCTGTATTTTCTTGAATAATATTTTAATATTTTTTTAAATAGCTATGTTTTTCAGTTTGCTTGTTACTTATATGAGGAAACTGATTAGTGAACCAAGTTTCACAAGTTTACCCTGAACAAATGTCAACCACCTTGTAATCCTTTTTCTTGTGGTCTTGTGGAACTGCTATGCTATTACTTTTCTAATAAGGTGATAGATGTGGAACAGCCTCCAGCACAAGTTGTAGAGGATAATACATGGGATAAGCATATAGTTATAAGATTTTAGTCTTTACATCAGGCAAAGATTAGATGGCCCAAAAGGTTTTTATCTGCCATCAAAGTCTATGCTTTTATCCAGCCGGCAGTCAGATGTACATAGTTATCAGTTGTGGCCTTAAAGTGAGTGCCAGGGCCAGTTTTACTTCCTGGTCCACTTTTGCAGTTTTGACACCTTTATTCATAACCCTCACTGTAGCTAAGGGCAGGTGTTTGACCATTGGGCTGAGTTTAGTAGTTGTTTATATTGACAACTTCTGACTCATCAAACAGGTAATTTTGTATGACCTCATCTTGCATTATGTCATGAGTTATGTTCTGTCTGTAATCAATTGGTTAACTTTAAGGTAAATTACTCATCCGCAATGGATGTTTATATAGATAATATACAGCATAATAGTTTATTACTTGTATGCCAGTAAGGAACATTATACTTTTATTTTCAAGATTGTTTTACACAGATGTTTTACTTTGTTTTCCCAGATGGAAAGTTGTCATAATTAAGGGCTTCTTTTTCTAAAAGAATGCTTGTGCTGTGTTCAGTTATACTCTGGGGCATTTCTGAAGTATGTCAACACTGATTATTTATTAAATCAAAGCTTTATTATCTGAGTTGGCCGTCATGTAATCTACATGTTCAGGTACGGTCGTGTTCTAGAATGAGCCATTAAGCTCTGAATCGATATGTATATATATATATATATATATATATATATATATATATATATATATATATATATATATACAAAGGATAGGGTAAACACTAAACAGTTTGCATAGGATGACTTGGCAGTTAATGTAAGCTTTCACAATTCATGCTTTAGCTCTTGCCATGTTGGACCACCCACCATTAGGAATAGTCTAGGGATGGATTTTCTACTGTGTTCTGCTCTTCATTTGAACATGCACCAACCTCCTTGAGCTCAACCTTTGATGCTTGAATATGTTATGTCCTCATCCCTCTGCGGTTTCTCTAGTTTCTGGGTCTACTAGTATAGGATGTAGTATAGGATGTATGTAAAATTATGTAAATCAGGCAAAAACCCTGGGACTCCCGGGTATGCAAATAACACCTCCCACCCACTTTCAAGAATACACCATATAGAGTAATATAAAAGTGTAGTTTGCAGCCATATGTATCAAGTATGAAGCCCACACCTATGATCTGGCCTTAAACCAACAGGCCCATTGTTGGGTCCCTGAATGTGGCCATTCTATACCACTATGCATTGGCATCCACAAATGTCATGCTATTTAATGGTAAAAAAAACTAAATGTTATCAAATTAAGTCAGTTCACATGTATCTGACTCACATAAGCAACCTTGGAATTCTCTTTGATAAAGATATATCTGCACATCATTTTGAAAATTGGCCTTTTAATGAGGTATCCTGCACATTCTAGCCTAACATTCCCTACAACTGCAACAACAAGGAAACAATAACAAGAATACTGTGGGTACTTTAACATAATAAAAAAGTACATTTTAAGAACATTTGTCCAGTTCTACTGTTAACGTTTCCCATCCTACGAACCCTTCATAGCTATATAATATGTTTTTAATATTTTAGTTTAAATTGTATTAAAGCATAAGAATAGGGCATGCTATATGAAAATATTTCACAGGTTAAGACTGAGAGAGTGGAGCGAGAGAGCGAAATACAATGCCAGATGCTGTTGTCAGAAACATATCAACACTATGTCTCAGTCTGTTTGCTGGGGAGTTTCTCAGAGTAGGATATAATTCATATTGATATGGTCAGCTGGGGCATTGACAATAAAGAGTTCCTATTACAGCTATACAGCAAACTAACTTCTTGTTTATTTTTGGAAATATTCAAACCATGTGTTCATTTTCCTATGAACTTCTTAAATTATGCATCTCATTAGAAAGTAAATGGGATATGAATCCATAATGGACAAGTTGTCCATCGCTGGATTACACCGTTCTGATCACCCTAAAGACAGGCCTATTATCTGAATTTAAATGAGACTCTCTAAATCCTCCAAATTAGTAACAGACTGAAAGGGTTGATTATGCTGTTTCTTTATTTACTACCATCCTGCTGAAGTATGGTGTAGCTAGCGTGTTATTCCCCCCCAGTGCTGGCTTGCTAGCGATCACATCTCCCTTCATGACCCTGTTAGCACCCTGATGCTAACATCTGTCCTTCTCTTTCATTTCACTTTCTATTGTCTTGTGATCTGCTAATTTATAAACCTGTGAAGACCATTTGCCTTTTCTTTGTTAAACATAGTGTTATTTAATGACCCTGCTTTTGTATTGGTAATTTTAGTTTAGAGGCTCTAACTGGACCAAGAGCGGAGAATTATACCATAGAACAAAGACGCCATTACCAACTGAATTGTAGGCTTTTTCAGATCAAGGAAAGGGTTAAGCCGTTCATAGCAGCTTGGACATGTCATAAATATCTGGTTGCTTAAAGTAGGCAACTAAAAAAAAATCTTGGTCCGGTTAGAGCCTCTAAACCAAAATGACCGAATATACATTTCAATCTTTACGCCAGTGATACCTAATTGTTAAGGCAGTATTTGTTCTAAAAATGAGAAGGTACTGTCAAAGGTTAAGGCGACAAGTAATTATGTACTAGACACCATTGAACAAATTACATGAACAGAACCTCTGTGAGTTGTTATAGTGTGAGAGGATTTTAAATGGTGACCTTTCATCTCGATAGTTGTAAATTTAATGTAATTCCTTAATTTGCATATCCAGTGTGGCCTTCCCTACTCGGCGCCGAAAATGGAGCATCATTTGTGTTCTGCGTACCATTGTTTAAAATATATAATGGAGGGAAATTAATTAGGCAAATGCAGCAAATAATCTGAAAACGGCACAAATTCCTTTACTGAGTGAATGTCTATGGTAATCCCTGCAGTACAGACAGGAGTCTCTTGTCATTGAACAGTTTTAATCCACTGCCTGGAGCATGAAAATACTGAAGAGTCTGGATAACAAGTGTGGGAATCACCAAAATCAACATCATTTTTAAAGGGGGGGGGGACATTTTATTTTCACAAGAACAGTACAGATCAATGGAATTGCTAAATTTGGCAGATACAAAAACTGTGGGAGTGATGAATACAACTCAGGAAGAAGAAGAGTTTGTGAAAACTGCGTTGTTTCCATTGTATACTGTGGTGAGGCCATAATAGCGTTGATGAGAGGAAGCTTGGGTTTTTTCTTTACCATGAAATTAAACCGTTACAGTATTACAGACTAATGCAGTTTAATTAAAAAAAATAAATAAATAATTGCATCATTCAAAGAGACAAAGGGGCAAGTTTTTGATAGTGTTCTTTTGTTTTGTCGGGGTACGGATTTATATGACATGATTTTTCAGGATTTCATTTGATTAGGGGATTTCAAAGAATCTGTAATTTGTTCAACTGAAGGGTGATTGAAATATATGGAAGGAGTTTCCTTAAGTTGCTTTAAGGCTCACTTCTGGTGTTTACCGGGGTAATTGACTAGGAGCTTGGCATGGAAAATTGTACCTCTTCTTCTGAAAGGGGATTCGACACATTATTTAAGACCTTTCCTCCTACTTCTCACTTTTGCCAGGGGATCTGTGGCAAGGAGGATTCGACTAACGAAATAATCGGGGAATTTGAAATGGCTGGAAGCATATAGATATGTTTCAATGGCAATAATCCTTTGGATAATCTGCAAATATAATTTATGAGCCACAGCAGGGTTATTCTATGTCTCACAATGATTGTTGTGTGAGCTCTGAGTACGAAATTCCCTGTAGAATAGGCAGGAAAGGGTTTCCTAAGAAAGCTGTAAAAAAAAACCACCAGGTTTATGGAGACACTGTTTAACTACTGACATGTCTATGAAAAGTGCAGTGATGCCTGTTTTACAAGATGGACAGTGCTTAGTTCTGCCTTTGACCCTTGTCATTAAACTTAAAAAAAAAATACTAAGCATAACTAACATCCTTTTAAAGGTGAATTTATGGTTATTTCCCTGCTAGCTGCAGGTTTCTGCTGCCTCCTAATCTCTCCTAGATGTTTTTCCATGTGTTGTATGACAGCAGGGGAAGGAGTGGGTTGTGCTTGCCTGCTCTCTCCCATTGTCAGTTTGCTGGTAAAGGGAAAACCTGTGTGAGAGATCCTGTGTCATCTCTCTCTGCATGTGGACAGGAAAAGTCAGTGCTGCTCTCAAGGCTCCACTCTTCGTCTGTGCATGTTCCTTTCATTCAGCTCCCACACAGCGACCAAAACACACCAAGCAGGATCAGCTTCTGCAAACCGGTCAGCAGAAGCTGCTGCAGAGCTTCATATGGAACTGATGGCTTTCTAAAGCTCCACCACTGCAGCTCTTGTGCATTTTTTTTCTCTCTCAGTGCAAGTTGTGCCTCTTTATCTAGTGCCTGCTTCATTATTTCTCCAGAACATCTGAAGTTACCCATTCCTCCTGCTCTCTCTTGTGCCTGACCCACAAGTAGGGGTGATGTGGAGGGGTAGATTGGCAGCCTTTATTCAATGAAAGAACCCTAAATCACCTGTTACCTCCACTCTGCAGCTTCCTTGGACTTTAACAGACTGCAGCAGAGAGAAGGACGGAGAGCAAGCAGTCGGCTGCTCAGGGACCTCCAGGATCTGTTTGACTCCACAGCATGGGCTCTTTTACTGGGATAACATTTCTTTTCTTGGGAGTATCAATAACAACAAGGGTGATCTGTCAGGATGTCAAAAATAACGTGCCAAGGCTTAAATTGTCCTACAAAGGTAAGAGATTTTTCCCCTCATTCCCCATTTTTTAGCTTGTAAAGTTTATAGCCTGACTTTATTCCTTTTGTCCACACGTGGTTGCTATACAGTAACCGATCATTCGCTTTCATGAAATATTCGAGATTTTGGAATCGCTGGAACGTTTCTCTGCACATACAGACAATAGCTTATAAAGTGCTCTGCAGTTTTTATTAAGCAATTTGTCTTAACTTCTCCCAGTGTCTGTTGCACGTTTTTTTTAAAAGGCTGATCTATTGAAACGTTTGAATAGAAGTGGCTTTTGTACAATTTTACTTAAAATCAACAATGTAAAATCCTTTCTAATTAATAATAACACGATCCCTGGAGCTTTCTGTGATGATTGCTGTGGATAACTTCTTCTTTTGAGTTTCTTTATTTTCCGAATGATTTTACTTATTTAAGGAATCAATAGTCTAAGGGTAGCAAATGTGGTTTCGTATAAGCCTAATCTGCAGAGGCTTTTAACATATGGCTGTGTCTTAAAGGTGAACACACCACAATTAGAAACTCCAATTCCATTACAGCTTGGAAAGAGAGAGAGAGAAAAAATGCCTGGATTCTTTTTCTCTTGCAGATTAGAACTGAAAATACAAAGGGTTAATACATAAAGGTAATAGGAGGTGGATCATAATATAATACCGTATACATCTGCATGTAAATAAACATATTTCAGCAAAATATCAGCAAATTAAAGATAAATTTGTTTTTTTAAGGATTTTTGGCTGTGACTGCTATAAATGTACCTTCCGTCATTTTTCCCCCTGAATTACCATCTTTGTGATAGGAAGATATGACACAAGTGTGAATAACACATCTGTGATACCAGAATGCAATTTTCACACTTCATTTCAGAGAAGTAGCTGCTTGGAGATCCATTTTAAAGTAACATCACATTCCATTCCTTTTAAAACAACATACTGAGTGTATTTAAACACATATATAATTGCATTATTATAGGGGAAGCCAATATATACATTAGCCCTATAATTTTTAGTGCATAATTAAGATTTTCTTTCTGCTCTTTTGCTCCAATTATTTATTTTAGAAATAAAAAAAAATATGTACTTTTTTTTAAAGATATACTTATATAATATATTTTTTTCAAGTACCAGACCTGTCATTGCATGTCATTGCAACACAATCAACTATACTTTATTTATTAGGCTTGCTTGAAAACTAAAAGGAGGTTTTGTTTGGCTCTGAGGGTTTCCCCTCCTCTCTCAATAAAACAATTGTTCATGAAAACAGGTATGGCAGCAATAAAGTGGTATGACCATAAACTTCATTGCAGATAATTGACAAGGAAGCAGAATTCTCTTATATGTGATGTGAGGATTCCTATAACTTGTAAAGTCAATCCATTCATCATTCAAAGGCAAATTCTATTATGTGCCACCTACAATTAGTGGACCTCCCCTCACTCTAAGCACTCTGGCTTTCATTTAAACATGTGGCAAGTGAAGAAGGCACATGCAGAGTTAAAGAATGCCATCTATAGTTTTCTGTTGTCTCATTCCTTTGGCGACCATCTTTTCTAACAACATATATAATTGTTTTTGTTAAAGTAATGTTGTTATGTGTAAGTATTTTGTTTTGAAGAATAATAGTGCTTTTCAGCTTCTTGTTTTTCTTCTACTAACAAATATGATGTCAAACACATTGCAAACATGTTGCAGGACATTTGTTCCAAACACATTTGTACAGTGATTCATGAAGGGTTAAATCCCTGCCAAACCTCATTTCCTATGGACACCAGTTTCAAAAGGGCAATTTAGGCTCTGTCATTTTTCAGTCTGCCATATAAATTACTAAGTGGTGAAAGTATTTTTTTTTTTTTGTTTTATGCAGTGATCTCTGTCTCTTGTATTGAAAAGTTATATATATACATTTCCCATATGTTTAGGGTACAATACCCCATTACTACAAGGTGACTATATATAGGATGAAGTAAGGACTCACATTTGTTTATGTAAAATTAAGCAAGTCAATACAATATAGCCTGGTTCATATTTATGTAGCTGTTGGTTGGGCTGCAAATTTACACATGCAAATGTGGGATGACTGAAATCTCAACTTCCAAGGACATTTTTAGTTAACTGTTTGAATGGCAAAATATTTTTTCACTACAGGATGACTCATTGCAAATCTCAAATAATCCTAAAAATTGTAGAGTAATCAATATTATCAGGAAGTCTTGATTCTAGAAATTGTGATAAGGGTATTCATAATATCCTCTACAAATTCGTACATACCAATAATAAAACCTTTGCAAATAAAAAAAATCCCACCCAAATTAATTGATTAAATCAATCCCATCAAACCGATCAAACTATTTCAAATGATACTATCAGGGCAAGTGTTTTTCTACATGTTTATTCTTTAATAATTTATAACATTTGTGTTTATAAAAGACCATTTTTTTTGAATGAGGACCCAACTGATTCACTTCCATAAGCTTTCAGAAATATGTTTGCTGAAGAGGTCGCTTGAGTCCTATTATGATAAACTTGAACAATGCGCAGCTAAACTAGATGTAGCCTGATTTTCCACAAAGGGTTAACAACCCTTTGTGGGATATGTTCCTGAAATAATGTGGTGTGTAAGGTGTCAGTGGATTCCAGTTTGAATCTGTCAGCAATAATAACTCTTTATTTATTTTCATGTCTGGCTTGTAGTCCAGTACAGTATTTATAATGTTAAATGAATACTGCATCTAATCTCATAACCAGTATGGAGTATTTAACGTTTTATTACATAATGTAGCATTGTTTAATACCCACTGCATGCTCTACCATAAACACAGTTAACTGGGTATTTAGAGGTTTCTTACAGTCAGTTACTAGATTGGCTATAAATTATGATTCTTTCTATTGTGCTGAAAAACCAACCGACAGCAATGTATAACTTCTACCAGTATGGAAAAAGAAAAATCAATAAAATGTTCAAGTATGAAAATCTCATTGTGTCTTTATTTAAGTATTTTCCAGAATCTATGTGAATTGTATCGCATACAGTATTTATGTTTTTCACATAATAATTTTTTTATAAAGAGCTTGCTGTGATATTTATATGTTTGTGATATTTAGTTTATTCATGTTGATATTAAACACATATTTTATTATGAATATCTACTGCAGTCAGTGGGAAAGGAAAACCAAGGTGTAGAAAAGATTTTATAGGGGAGATTTACTAAACAGTGAATGGCAAGATGTGAAATCCGACAGATCTTATTAATTGACTTTACTATTAAAATGCAGAAGAACATTAAGCATTTTGGAAAACTAAATTTGCTTGAATATATCATTAGTTAGTATGTTTTTGATTAAAGGAAAACCAAAACCTTGTTCTCTGAGCATATCTTTCTTACTTTTAAAGCTTATTGTATTGGCTCGCCTGCATGGCCCTTTTCCTACAGTATTTGGGTTTCTTTCATTTATTGGTACCATATAAAGTCAAATAATAAGATGGTGAACATTTAAAATCACATTTTTATCACTGACAGTCTGTATGTCATATGGTCATAATCCTTATTTACATAAGCATTGTCAGTGCTAGTAAAATGCTGCTTTATGCTCTTGCAGATGGACTTTAGGAACCGCACCATCAACTAGTCAATATCTGCCTGAGGGTTATAGGAGTTGTAGGCCAACAGCTAGAGGGTAGCAATTTGCCCAGTCCTGCCCTGGGTCTCCTCATCACATTCCTTTGGTAGCAGGTAGTGGTTTTTGCCACTTTACACAGATGATGTAAGTCAGGGGTACTGTTTCTTAAAATAGCCCCTGGATATGTTTGCCTTTTGTTCCTCATCTGACTTTGGTTTCTCCAAAAGTTTGGGTCCTTGAAAGTACCATGTAAGGTCACGATATTTTCTTTTAAGAAGATCATGTTACCAGCATGGTATCTGAAACACTTAGACTGTCTAAACTTATAACGTGGGCAATGGTTACTTAAGTTATATAATACCTGTAAATAGCATTTCAAATTATTCATTGTTAAAATAAACTCAAATCTCCTTCAAAAGTAGTTGTTTTCTTATTCATATAGTATTCTTTCTTCTATATGAGGTTTGCAAACGTATTCAAGTCATTTTCTGCTGATGAATCAAACCTTGCCCAAAATGTCTCCAAAACTTCTAAATTTGTAGCTTGTATGATAAATTACTTTAAAAACTCAATTGTTTCTGGATGTACAATGTGCGTCTTATAGTGAATCATTTCCCGCGTCCTTCCTGTTTCAAAACAAGCTGCCATCATCTGTAAAACCTGATGTAAGTTTGTTAATATATAATTTATTCGCTCACTTCAGGCATGTCAGATGTTAGTCCTTAAGATCAATGTGACCATCAAAAGCACGTATCCTCTAACTGATCCACCTGTGCCTATAAGGGTTAGCCATTAAACCTGCCCCATCCGTAACCCTTAAGAACCGGATTTGGGGATGTTTGGCTTACAGCATATTAGAAACAGTTGACACAAGAATCCAATATCTTGAGCTCGCTAGAATTAGTACTGCAGTTTTATTCTCTACTCCACAGCATCTCAAGTGACACTTTAATCAGGTTTCCTGGATTTAACCAGAGAATACACAGGAAGCTTTATACAATTCTGTGATATTTATTTGTAAAGGTGTAGAAGAAAAAAAAATAATCAGACATCACCTTTATTTTTACAGCTTGTTATAAATTATCTCTCATAATCCCAACCATGACACTTCCTTCCTATCCATTTAAACATCCAGTTTTGCTTGCTTTTAGAAAAAATGTAACCATACGGCGTCAAAGCAGAATATATATATATATATATATATATATATATATATAATAATTTGGGAAATTACAATGTACATTACATGTAATTTTTTTTAACAGGCACAGTATATGTATGTATTTCCATATTAGTGGCTACTAATGTTTTAGATATAATTATAACAGATTAGCCTTACACCTAATGACCTTTGCAGGGAGATCAGTGGTGAGTGGTCTAAGGTCTGCCAGAGATGCCTTATACAACTCAGGGGGCTTCAGACGCTCCATGTGGATCCAGCAGCTTTGGGGGTGCTTTGACTTGGGCACCTCATGTCACTTGGACTTGGTACGTAGCTTGAAAGAACTGGGAGATACATTTATATGTGGCCTTTCTTTTGCAATGTCGCATATATTTGTATACAGTTCCTGTATATTTCTTTATTTCAATATGTTTTAGTATTCAAGGGTATTCCTCAATTAATGGACGTAATCCAAAGGAACAAAGATGTTTCTAACAAATGTTTCCATCAGGGCAAATTCCATGGAAAGAAATCATTGGAATTGCCTTAAAACAAGATTTATTCATCTCATTTCTTCCTTCCAAGAATAATTACATAGAACATAAAAATACAACAGGAGATGATATTGTAAGTCAAAGTGAAGTGTACCAGCTGTGAAAGGTTAAAAATACAAATAGCGAACGCATGAGTAAAAGCAGCTTTAAGCATTATACCAGTCTGCACTATGTGAGTTTGTCAATGCCTGGTCTCCTTTATATTTGCGTGTATTAAAAAGAGTAGAATAATGAAAAAATATTTGGTATTATCTCCACATTGTATTTTGAGCCATAACATCCTTTTGTAAGGCAAGTGTTACTTTGGTGGACTGAGAAGATCTAAGACACCTTACTAGACCACAAAGTACAGCTCAGCAAAGTAAAAGTCTAGCAACATTTATAATTGACTGTCCATATAAGTCAAAAGCTAACCGACAATATAAAGAAGGCTTCATTTAAATGGATACTTAAGTGTCCTAGGGAGCATGAACACTGACACCACCTCCATGGTACCGAGATGTCATGCTCCTAATTGGATGCTTGAAGCAGCCAACCAGTAACAAGAAAGGACACCTCATTGAAATGGGGGTGCTTACTGCATAAATGCAAAGGGTTCCCATTCCTGTGTTCATCGAGCCAGAGCTGGAGCTGAATAGTCCTGCTGAACTATAGCTGGGGGGTGAGGAAAGCAGCAAATGCATTCAGTGGGATTCTGCAGACCCACATTTAAAAGGACCCTTTGGTTATCACATTACTTATTGTTCATATGATGGCTGAAGTGTTTCTTTAACTCTTTTAGGGAGATAAAATAAAACTGTATACTCATATTAACAAACTCAGGCAGCAGGCACAAATCTGTTTTTTTTTCCGAATAAAGAAGAAAATGGAGTCTCTTATTCAAGCAAGATGGACTCTTGCATGGATTAGTTTCTGAAAAATGAAGCAGAAAAAAGAAATTATCCTGATAAATACAGATTTTAAAGAAAATAAACGGTATACTTATATCATCTTGAACTACATGTATTTTTCCATTTGGGTAATATCTACATATAATACCTGTTTCTCATAACTCGATCTTGGAATGATGTGGGTTTGTGTTGGCAATTTTCTCAATTTTGTGTTATAATTTCAGAGAAAAACCATCTGTCAAATGACATTTAAATTACAAAGATTATATAAATAAAGAACCTGTTAACGGGATGGATTGAATTGTAGCAGAAGTAAAGCCACTGGAATTAATAACTTGTAGAAGAATAAACATCTCTAAAAGATTCCACTTCTATTGCACTCTGACTAAGTTGCCATGGTGATTAATTGGGAAGAATCAAGTAGTTAAATAAATACATGTAACTTGTCTCTGTATCTAACTATATCATGTAAGAAAAATGAACAGTCTCTTTTTGTGAAAGTGAAGAACGCAATTAAAGGAAAATAATCACCTTCTTACCAGTTTTGTTTATTGGTTTCTCCATGACCAATTATGCTTATACCCTTTTGACACTAAGTGTAGGATCACAAAATGCCTTTGGTTCTTCACTACTGTTGCAAGAGCAGACAGCAGTCTGTACCAGTAATGATGGGAAATGTATTATTAACTTAAAGACTAAGGAAGGAAATAGAGAAAAAACAGTGGGATAGCAGCAATAGGAAGGCTTAATTTACAAGGATAATCTGTGCAAAAAAAGTCACTATAAACATAATTAACAAATGTGAGGTAGCCAAAAGATTGCTATCCAGTTGTTGAACTATAAATGTTAATGAATCTTTAGCATTCTTTTGGACAGATTTATTCAGGCTGAGGGTCGTGAGTATTGCAGTTCAATGGTGAGATAGTGAGTTGGTAAAGAAAATGTCAGAAAATGTTCTGTTTTAGTTTTTTTTAATATTTTTATTATTAATAATTCTACTTTCATTTTAACAAATTGTGAACTTCATATCTGAGCTATAGCTTTATAGTTTGTGTCTTCACCTTTCTATAGGCTCTTTAGTAGGGAGTAGCCGTGAATGAAGTATTACCTTTGCCAACCTATCTCAAATACTATTCCTTTGCTGATTATATTGCCATTAGAATACTATTTATCTGTTCTCCTGCTCCCAGTTCTCAAACTCTAAACCCACATTTCAGTATTTAAAACTCGAGGTAATGAGCTCCCCATGAGAATACATGTTAAGATGGCATATCCAGATGTGTTTCAGTTTGACAGTTTGTGATGCATTGTACTGTACCTGCTAAAGAAATCATCTTTTCTTCCTTAAGTAGTACTTGTTTTAATAACCTTTGAACTTACTTTACCAAATAGGAAGTATACCTAAAGGTTTTTCTAAAATAATAATCCCATCCGGCCTGTCGCAAACATACAGCAAAGTATTATTTTGGTATGTGTAGCTTAATGGCAGGGGATTAGCATCTGAGATAAAATCAGAGGCAGACTCCTCATGTCTGTGGTTTCTGTGCTTCGCTGGTGCCTTGAGTGGTATGTTTAAGTACCTGTTTTCAGCAAAATGGATAGTAAGATCTCATATATGGAAAACAATATGGTTCCTCTTAGTGACTGGAAATTCCTGCATACCCCTATTTCAAAAAAAAGAATAATAAACAGAAATATATTAGTTGGAGGTTTTGCATCATTCCATTATGGCATGTCATATGTGGTGACAGGAAAAATGTAAAACATATCATCCCAGGAACGAAGGCAATATGTCATAGCTGGATGGCTTGCTGCCTAAGTGAACATAACGACTCCTTGCCAAAACATAGCAGGGATTATGTAGTGGCTTCCCAAATAAGTAGGAGAGTAAGTAAGTTAGGAAAGTAAGTGCAGCTTTCGTAACAACATTGTGTAGGTGGCTGACATTAACAGGTGGTACGGGCAGCTTCCTTAACACATTTCTCTGTCTAGATGCCACAACAGTTGCTTCTCAGTTAGTAAAAAAACAAAAAACACCCCAACTAATACGAATGAAAAGAATCACAAAGGACCAAGAGAAGGACACTTAAAAACTGCAGATTTGTTTAAATAATTCCTACCATCAACCACAGTATACAATATAATAGAAATGCTGGTCATTCTAGACTCCACTCAACTAGTTTCACAGATGTTTTCTAGACCTGTTCAAGACATAAGTTGTGTACTATATATATATATATATATATACCATAGTGCACTTGGCTTGTCTATCAAACTTTCTTGAATATTGCTAGTGGAAAGGTTCATACCAGCCATCGTTCAAACCGAGGACATATACGGTGGGGACAGTTTCTGACGATTCATCCCATGTATACCTTTATGGTCACTTGTGCTGCCTATCATGTCATTTAATGCGTATTGACCTGCTGGATGTGTATTTAGTGTATTTAGCAGGAGGTTGCATGTATGTTCTTGCCAGAGCCAATTTTAATCCTTGGACCATTCCTGTGTAGTAGGTATCGTTGATGAATGTGTAACATTAAGGGCAATGATACTCTAGCGGCAGTGTTGGAAAAGAGGACAATGGAAAATAACACTACATGAGAATAAGTGACATACAAACAGGGGTATAAGGAGAAATGGCAGTGATAGTAAAAATAGATAGTCTCAAGAGATATGCATACCATTTCAAGGGTCAGTGGAATAAAGTAACCTATGTACACCAACAGGAAATGCTAGCATGCATTGCTTCCTTTATAGATGTAATGTTTATGTAATGTGAGCAATGGTGGGTCATGGTTTGAAGAGCAGTGCTAGCAAGGGTGGCTGTAGTTTTTTAGTGCCCCTAAGTAGAAATGCTGCAGTGTGGCCACCGCCTGGATATGCCTGGCCGTGTACTGTGTGAATATGAAAACATAATACACGGCAGTGTGTATCCAGTCAGAGTCCAGTATATACCAAAACATGTCTACAATGCACACTTCTCGCCAAGGCTATATGTTTGTGATTTCTTAGGATAGAACGTGTAAGATACATGAATGTATGGCTGAGTTTCAGTAATTTCAGAAACATATCATGACTCTCACACTGAAGAGCCAAAATCAACCCATGAGCCAATTTAAGTAATGTTTAATTCCCCCAAATATTGTAGATCAGTCAGTAGAAATATCATACTTGCCATTATTTTGCTCCAGTTATTCAGGATATAATGTTGCAGCTATATCGTGAACAGGTAGATTTAACTTACACATGAATATGTGTCACTGAAACAAAGAAGACAGTTAATTGAGCTCGGCCTAGACAAAAAAGTGTCGAGTTGGAATTTCAAACACTGTTAAGTCCTTTGAAATATTTACTTAACAGCCTGAAAACATTAACAGCAAGATGACAAAAGGTGTGACTTGTTGTAATGAATACTTCCTGTATTACTACTCAGCCACACTGTACGCTCTTCCAACACATGAGAGTAATTATTGTATGTAGGAGATTATACTAATGTGTATTTGTACACATATTTTGGTTTCAGACATCATATAAACATCTCTGCACATCTTGAAATTTTGTACTCTATATATAAATTGCCGTTTTCTTTTCATCAAAATAAAAAAAAGGAACACTTTGGGATAGCTTAAATATGTTATTAAGACATATGTTTTTCTTTCAACTTACATGCTTGTAAATTACAGGATGTACCTAAATGTTCTTAGAAATTCAAAAGGCACTGCATTTAACTTAGAACGGTCCATAGCATAGCTGTAGGTTGTGTATCTCTTATTATTAAAGGCATTCTTTATTTTTTGGTTGCAAAATGGTGAACAATACAATCAACAGAAAAGTTGACTGATTTGTTCCTTTTGCAATCATGTTTCGATAACAAGTCTTCCCATTAATAAATTGTATTAACTCACTGTAGTAAAAATGCAAAGTACACCTGTAAAACAAGGCAGCACATCTCCCCCATTTTTCCTTAAAACTGAATATTTCTTTAAGTCATTGAGAACTTTATCTTTAAATTACAGATAGAAAACAGCCTATTTTACAAACCAGTATGAGCTTTTTGGGTTTGCTTGTGGAGTACATATCTGACACTACTATGAAATTTATATCAGTGTACATGACCATAACAAATAGCCTACGACTTGAATGTGCAGAAAGTTTGGACTCTGATTTGACATTTCAGCAGAAATGGGCACACCAAATCCTTAATAACAAAACTCTTAGAGCATACTCTTTAACAAATCATAAGGGTTTAAAAACCTTTAATGGTTTCAGTTTCAGCACTAACTTTAAATGTGGGACATACAGTACCCTTATAAATTTTTAGAGAAGTAAATCATTATTGGAGCTTTCCAGACATCTCATGTATCTTCTGCTAATAAGGTAATGTATCCACGTAATTAGATGAGCTCCCCTTTGGGCTGGCTGCTTATTTAACAGAAATAACTTGAGTGTAAAACAGACTTCTAAATATGTATGTTTTTAACTTACATCATTCAATAAATCAATCTTATGTTGTAGGACTCTACTCCTTACATTTGGGTCCATAATACTTCCTTTGAGTATTTTATAATATCTCAGTGTAAAGTTAGAATATGGAACATTGGTTTGACCCAGTCTGACCTACACCACATGCAAGGATTTAAAATGTTTGTCCACGGACCTTCTTACTGTGGTTAAGTAATTGTGACTGTTGCTTTCAAAATGGAAAACTGTGGTTGTCTGCAGCTTAACAACTTCTATATTTCTATTCCAGAAACACTTTACATTTAATGAAGTGGGGAAAAAATGTAACATATTGGAAATCCAATTTCCACATGATTTAAATAGTCACCTTTGTATAATATACATGGAAATCATATATTTTTGTTATGATTAGGTCCTTTTCATAGTTATTTTAGTATTTTTCATCACATAGTAAATGTCTAGGTTTTAACTAGTCGAGAGATTGAGTGACAAAGTTTAGACCTTTCGTTTCTTCACATAGTTATACTTTATGACACTTGGAGATTCATTGTTTCAAAACGTGCTTTTGATTTAATTTTCCTTTTTAACAAAGGGTATTTTTTATAGTATGAAGGAAAGATCCTAGAGGCGTTCCCTGCATCCATTCATTGAAAGCATATTGTACCTGTTTGCAATACGGTTGCCAAAATATTAAAATGTCATTGACTTGCCGAAAAAAGGAACAACTTCAGTGAGAAATCACTTAACTAAAGGGCATTAAAGCACAACTCTAGCAGCACGGTTTGATCATCAGTATGGGGTACCATTTGAATATGTTCCATATGTTACATGTTGAAACCATCATTTAACGCTAATATAAGACTCCACCACGGAGGTCACTATACTTTTAGGCTGAAAACTGCTCATAAAAGTTATGGACACTAAGCAGTGAAAGTATATGAAAACTTGCACAAACATTGGAATAAATATCCTTTTTATAAATCACTTAATTATATAGATATTCTCAATAACAGTTTCCTGTTCCTTGGTAGCTTGGTTGACTATTCCAACAGATTTTGCTAATGGAACACCTGATCTGAATTTGTCATGGGAGGGGGGGCTTTTTCTCATTTAAATGCCAGTGTCTGTTTCACATTTACAAAACTTTAGAATATAGGTTTTTTTATTCTGTATATAGTTGTTTTCAATACGATAAAAAAAATGGTTAACCAAGAAAACAAAAATAAGGAATAAAATAAAATATCTAGACTTTAGAGTTTTCATGTGTCCCAAAAGTTAATTACCCTATTATTTGTTAGCAATACCCTCAGCTGCTCTCCGTAATAGAAATAAAAGTATTAATAATAACGCGGCTGTTATCACAACGGTTATTCCAATTTTAAAAAGTTGTGTGAGATTTAAGCATTAACCACTATTAAAGAAGAATTTAGAGGTAACATTTAATGTCATATTACTAATATGTTTGTAAATGTTAATTTCTGTAGTTTTAGTATATGTTGAAATGCTCAACATTTTGAACTGAAATTAACAAACTTTTTCAGCACTTGGAAAGGGAGATCTTACAGTATGTGTATGTGCTTGTTACCTGTCTGTGTGCATGGAAGCTAAATTGCTCGCTAGTGGTTATAGTTTTAGCACTTTTTTTTTTCTTTCATAAATCTGGATTTAAGGCTGCTCGTTGAATCAAGCTCACTGTTTCTTAGACTATTAATGTGCTGGAAAAGATCTTACAAGTGAATGAAAGTAGTGCAGTGCATATAGATTTCTGCACCACTTCATTCCATTGGGTTTATATTTTTTGTTATGTGTGGCTATATACAATTCTAGAAAAGCTATTTAACATACCTCTGTGTGTGCATGTATTTTATCTAAATAAATCATTGTGTATGTGTGATTAAAGGCAGACTTACAGCTCTTATACATTTCTTACTGAGGTGATAGCAAAAGAGAAAGGTCAATGTTTCAGTCTCTTCATAGACCTAGACACTAAAAGAATCCTCAACATCGATAAGATATGAACTGAAAGCAGAGTAAGATTAATGGGGAGTGAAGGAAAGAACTTCAAGAAAGAGACAATACTGATTACTATCTGTATATAAACTACACTATCAAAGAAGAAAACACTGCATAACAGAAGACAGTGGGAGAGGAAATATTTGCTCTATTGTCCTAACCTTGCACGGTCCAGCTGCAGTACTCTCCATTGGTTGTCTTAACTCACTTTTAGCCTGTCTACTAAATTAGTTAAATTACCAGGACATTTGCTTAAACATTTGCTGGTACACTGAGCTCAAACTTATTTTTTCCCCTCTTCACTTACAGTTACACTGGGTTTTCTGCAATTGAATATATATATATATATATATATATATATATAATCAAATACATTTATGTATATATATATATATATATATATATATATATACTACATTTTGTTTTTCTTTTTCTCTTTTGCAAAGATATTACGTAATATATTTTATACATCAGTTCCTAATTTTGTATTTGTTTTCCCCTGTCAAACAATAAAGAGCATGTTGCTGTTTGCTGGAGGCATGGATAGTGTTCGGCTCCCAATATCTATTCCTCATCACACATACACAAACTGGAAAGCCTGGCTGTGATACAGCATGGAATGAATTTACAGATTATGACAGAAGTGGAAAAGGGATGTTTTTATCACCTTTGGAAATGAAAGCCAATTGCTATGCATACTGCAATGGAAAACACATTTGCGGCACCTCTGATCTTAGTCGTAGGTCATATGGTCATCTTTTGCACTTGACATAAATTACATAATATGATTTTGTCTGAATCAGTGGTAAACTGATTAAAAAAATCCGACAGCAGCCATACATAGATTACAGACATTTCTGCAGTTACTCATGTACGATATATCATATTTTTCACATTTTAATGGAAAAATTAAAAATTGAATTGATTTTCTGCGGATATAGGATTTTCCTTTTTTGTCTAGTAAAACAAAGCCCAAAAAAGCATACATTCCATGTCACATTTATCTGACTCACTCAAAGGAAAATGTAACACTTTAAAGTCAATCCCAAATGTTGCCATTTTCTTAAATGGGACTTTTGGCAAATAGCATAGCTAGTTGGATTATGCAGCACTTCCCTTTAATGAATTTCTAGTGTTTTCTGACAAATAACCACAATGATCAACACAATTGTAGCTCCCCATGGAAACATAAAGGGAATAAGTAAATCTAATTTAAAATGTCCAGTAACTGGTTAGCAATTACTATTAAATGTGTGTTTTTAATCAGCATTTTTCTCGGGAAAGAACTACAGATGAAGATATATATGAAAACCATGTTATTTCTCAGAAACCCCTACTTTAATGTAAACAAACTAAATATTTTATGTATTTTGTGTGCCCGTGGCATGATACATCTTAACTCCTCAATTGACAATATCACCCATACAATCTTCCTACAAAGATTGCATTAGATTATAACCCTGTGTATTGTACTGCACATTTTTATATCTAAATGCAACAGACTACTTATAGCAAATGCATGTTGCAAATGCTCTACAAAGCAGAGATATATGATGTGAGTGACCTTGCCTGTTTGCTAATAATTTGAAACCATAATAAAAAATAAAGTTCCAAGAAAAAGAATAAATAGGTAGAACCCAATTAAAAAACCCCAAAACAAAACATTTAGTTTTTCATACATTGATCCAAAGTTTTACTTCATATGTAATCCCAGAGAGGTAAATGGGACAATTACCAGGGAGTTCATGATATTGACCGCTCCACTATTATTATTTTGCACTATTCTTTATGCATACCTCATGTGATGTCATAAAAACTGCTCTGCACTGTAATAACGTGAAACCTAAACTGTTCTCTATACTTAGTCCAGGCAGCTCCTTTGAAACCATCTGTGTATATTTTTCCGTTTATGCAGGGGCTACGCAATTTATAATTTTAAAATTTACCATTTATCAAGAATAGTTACATTACTTTTATTGTATGTAAATATTCTGACTGTGCATATATTCGTTACACACCTTTGGATAAAAATAAAACCACTTCCTAGTGATGAGGGAATATGTAAATATTACCATGACTCAGCCTAAAATGAGTGAGTTGTAATTATCGGTTTCTCAAAAAAGCACCAGGTGCAAGGTTATTATTTCTCTGTACTAGATACTCCTTCAAGTTGTACTTATCGGAACAGCAGGTGCTTGTATAAAAATGTAGTCCTTTGCTTCGTTTTCTTAAGGGGTAACGTGAGTTCTTTTAAATACCTTTGCTTAAGGCCACATGTTACTGAATTTCCTTTGTTTAGAATATCATCTTTAATAATACAAAACCTTTTTATATGAACAATGTTTCCACTGAAACTCCACGCTATTTTTTGACAGCAGGCAGTAGACAAAGAATAAAGGATGAAAGGTTTCTGAGATGCTTCTCTCCTATTTTCTTCCCGATCCTTTACTGGTTCCAGATCACAGATGCATTTAGCAGCGTCAATACACTACAACTCCAAACATTATCAAGGGACACGTTAGTGTGATAGCAGAAGAATTACCGTGTTCCATGACAATTGAGCTAATCTTATGGGATCAGTCATAGGTGATTATTAGTTGTGTTGTTTCCTAGGCACTTATTGAGGAGATGAAAATGACTTTTGGAAACTATCTTTTGTATCATGCACATAAACTTAAGGGGATACTATAATATATATCTATATGTATATATATATATATATATATATATATATATATATATATATATATATATATATATATATACTGTTTTGAAGATACAGAATACAATTTCTCTAATTTTATGGTTATCCTGAATCTAAGAAAAACTTAAAAAATCTTACATCAGGAAAAAGGGGCAGACCAGATGGTCCAAATGGTTCTTATCTACCGTCAAATGCTATATTTCTATATTGGAGCAAGCTTCTCTCAAATTTGGATGGAACCTAAGGCGTATAAGACTGTTTAACGTTTAACATAAATTATTAAGCAAATTAAGAAAATTCTTTTCTGTACACCATTTCTTTACACATAGTATGATTTAAATAGTCCATATAACAATGAAACAAAAGAATGTAAATGTATTGTAAAATCACAATAATTTCTTATGTCAAGAAAAACTGAGTTTTTTCACATATTTTCATGCTGTATATAAAATCCATATTTCTATCATATCAGTGTGTTGGAATGTGAGCAGGAGACAAATTCCTTATATGTAATGAAGTCAAGATGCTGAGGTGAAGCGTAGTTTTCATCTTTACATCGCATTGGCGGTTTCAACACTCATATTAATATGCAAGTCGCTTGAAGTTTGCTCTTCATTCTTTTAAAACTATGCTAATTAAAATAAGGTGTGAAGACTGATGGTTTTAAAGCAGCCCCAACGTGACGTTTCACCAAGCATAACCCACTATTAGAACAGGCCTATCCCTGGGGTATGGAATCTACCCACTTTCCCTGAGTTTGTACACATGACAGATTAATGCTTGAAAGCCTGTGGTGAAAACAGCTTCTTCCCTGGGCTACGACTGCTTAAGTGCATAACAAGCATGTTGAAC
Organism: Spea bombifrons; assembly: GCF_027358695.1. Classification (NCBI taxonomy): domain Eukaryota; kingdom Metazoa; phylum Chordata; class Amphibia; order Anura; family Pelobatidae; genus Spea; species Spea bombifrons. The sequence continues at coordinate 64,067,123 of NC_071090.1, read as the reverse complement.
AGTAGCCCCAGGACTGTAGAGCCCAACCTCCTTAACTGCAGCCTCCCAACATCTGATTTTACTTTACTGAAGTGTTGTCTACTTTTTATATATAAATCTTTGTCGTGTCAAAGCTCTGCATGACATCTACCTCTATCTAATGAAATATATGTGTTGTATGTGGTGCGTGCTAAACGGGGAAGTTAAAGCATCTCAGTCATTTACACCCTCTACTAATACTGAGATATAATGGTTTACTTCCTGTTTGTAGTGCTTGTGCAGTATATCCCATATGATTCTGTCCAGGCCTGGGCTGGTCAAAGAGTTTCTAGACCTATTCTAGGGTCTATTTAATAAGCAGAGAGCATGTAATTGTTTAATTAGTGGGGTGACATGATTTCAATGCCAGTGCCTTTTTTGGTCCAAGGCAGGACCTGGCACTGTAAACATTTAGTTACTGAGCCCTTGAAGCTAGGGAGCCCATCAGGCAAAAGACTAATCATGTCACAGCTTTGCAAAACAAAAATGACCCAAAAGATGGAACACAGTGTTTAAACAGGTAAAAGTAGAAATGCAAAGTAGGAAAGCCATTCAGCAGTTTATTTCCACTATAAAGGTCTAAGGCATTACTGGAAGTCAGACGATGACCTGTTTAATGTCTGAAATGTTTAGAATATGTAACTTTTTGACAACTTCATAGGATCACAATTTAAATGGAGAGTTAATAGTCCTGCGGAACATAGCTTGATGCACGTAGCCACGTGGGGCATGCGTACATCTTTTACCAGCGGCTGGCCTTAAAGTCCCGGGGCCACTTGGTCATCTCCAATACAGCCATTGGCCAAATATCAGTGCTTATCTCGAGAACACTTTTCCAAACGTTAAATGTAAAGGTTTTGTGTTATTTACTCTATTTCAATCCGCGTATTTTATTAACAAAAAGCATTGGTGGCACTAAATTGTGGCTTTGGGCTTTTTTTTAAGTGTACTGATGAACTCCCAATCCCATCACATAACATCAATATGCATTAGAAAATCAGGAAAATATGGGCATGGATAGTGGGCTGATTCCGTGGTGCAACGGGCCACATGACTAGACTTGCCCCCTAGGCCTTAGACTGCGAGCCCTCCCCTGGTGAACACACACTTTTTAATAGCATTGATCTCCAACCTTTTCCATTACTGGCCCATTAATGGCCAAATGTGTCCTCTCCTATCACTTTTCGTGATACTTAACAACTAATGTATATGGATCAGTGCAACTGCTGAAAACTCAATGTGGAATTAAGTTGCTGACATCAGGATTATCCTCTTTTTGACAGGTCAGCTGATGCCCTTTTGCAAGCCTATTTTACACAGTGCAACAAAAATAGCAACATTACATTAAAAAATAAAATAAATGTCAGTAGCTCTGGAAATTGACAATGACAAACAACCTCAAGCTGAAATTGAAATCCTTAGTTTTAATGCTGTGCTGATTGGGGCTTGTTATATTCTGGTAGTTACCACTCTGGGTCAAGGAACTGTTCAAGCCAGAGTCATGCATGTCAAGCTTGACAGTACTGGCAACTGGTTTTCTTAAGGATAATTTATTTTCTGTAATGAGGAGACAATTGGAGTTTCTGGAACTGCATAGTATATAAAATTCTGCTATGCAGTTCATAATATCCAGATTATTAACTAGGGGGTATAAAAAAATATATATAAAAAATATAGTAAATTTTTTTGGTACATTAATCAATGTTAATCTAATATTTCTATATAATTATGGTGCCATAAAATGCAGTTAAGATTTTTGATACAGGTTATAATAATGTGCGCAGAGTTTTCTTTGTGGCTGTGATTGATGACAGAATTGTAATGTAGAGCTCCATGGAAAATGTAGATGGCATAGATAAGAAAGTGCCAAAAGAAATGGGAAACCCAAGACATCCACAATGGGATTTTGTTTTCTTTTGAGTTAAGATATGGAATTTCTGTGCCAGGGGATCAGTTGTGGTTTGTATGAAGATTAGAAGCAATGTGAAAGTTATATGCTGGCAATGCAGCAGTTAAAATAGGATGTCAGTGAAAGCCTTTTTATTGTTTTTATTTATGTTCTTATTATGGCTTATGTTTTAAAATGTAACCCTTGTTTCATATAAACTATAATTTTACTACAACTGTGCTTTAGATTTTTTTTTCTTTCCTAGAACTTGGGTTGCATAAAATTGTCTAGTTTAATCGTTTAGCTGGAATGTAAGGACGTTTTACATTACAGAGAAGGTGGTAGATAATTGGAACAGACTCCCAGCAGAAGAGGTTGACGTTAATACATTGAGAGAATTTAAACATGTATAGCGTAGACAGATGTCTATCATAAATCTAGGATGAGACCAAGGACTGAACTTTGGTTTGAATCTCTACATTAGGAAAAACAGGCAGACTAGATTTGCCAAAAGGGTTCAAATTCTATATTTCTATGTAGCTTTCTCACTTTTAACAAATACACTGATTTTTGTTGCATTCTTTGGTTGCAGTTAATGGATTTAAACATAATATATAAGCAATTAGTAAATGTATTATACATCTTTCATAAAACAGGAGATAATGCAGCCATTGTACCCGACAGTGTTGGCAGAATATGATAAACCATCCATGGTGTCAGCATTATATGATCGACCATGCTCTCACAAGCACTGATCCATTTATCAAAGGGTCAGGAATGCTTTCCACACCTAATGACATGATCATGCTTACCAGGCTGTTTCTCTATGAAGCCTCATCTGTCTTTACTCACATTAACTTAAATGTTTTGTGTGTGCGGTAAGTAGTATTTTTAGGTAGGCTTCGTAAAACGTTAAAAGATCCTTTATTCGGCTTAACACTTAATATTTCATTCACCAAAAAAAAACTAAATGCATTTTTAAATGTAGCACCATTACCTCTGTACATATGTATTTGGCAATCTAATACTTTAATATTTAAAAAGTATTTAATGGAACATAAAAGAATGCAACCCTAAATTGAAAACAATTTTTTTTTGTTTTTACCATAACAGGCTTAATTAAATGGTTGAGATAAAATAGAAGTAATTAAACAATTATAGGCTGCAGTGAGACAATGTGGGCTAACAAACTGGGCCATATTCATTAATAGAGATAAAATGTATCACTGCCCTTATCTCATTCTTTCCTATTACAGTCTGTGGGAGGATTGCTCTTCAATTACATCTTGTGAATTTAGGTCTGGTATTATATCTGGCCAATGTTTACTAATTTGTGATCAACCCCTTAATTGGGGTACTGTGCTAATACAAGGCATATGGACACGTTGCGCATGGTTGATCTAATACTAATATATTTCGAATAGTTCCATGTGTCCTGGCTTGTTGGGTCTCGGCAGGGTTTAAAGCCCTGCAGAATGAGTAAACCATTACATAAGTTACTGGAGACACAAAACTCTTGTGGGTATTCCCTGGCAGAATCTTCAATGGTTTAGTTAACTTAGGCCATGTCTGTTGTGAAGGCAGTTAGAAAGGTTATAAAGAAGGGACAGAAATGTTAGATAAGTATAGATGTTTGCACTGTTGCCAGAAGCAAAGCGAAACACCTTTTTTTCCAATCTTAACGTTCACATTGTATCAGAAAACACTGATAATTCTAGTGTGCCGTGGAGACAGGGCCAGACTGGGGATTAAAATTGGCCTTGGCATTTTAAGGACACCAGCTAATCAACAACATTCATGTAAAACAGAGGGATAAAAAGCCTAAAAAAAGCACAAAACACAATACATTTTACGAATAAATAAGAATGATCGCAAACAAAATGAGATAAAAAGTTCAGAAACAGTTACAGCAGGGTGGATGAGATGGAGGACATCATGAAAAAGACTTCCACAGAAAGGAAAAGGAAAAATGACAAGAAAATACAGAGGGACATTAGCTAAGAGCACAAAGGTGACTATGGCTTGTGTAGACATTCAAATTTAGCTACCACGTTTGCCGTTACAGCAGGCTATACATGAGCCGGAATCTAAGCAATGTTACGCAGTCAAGAGATCAGAACCGCAGAATAATCTCCTGGCAAGAAGAGCAGTAAAGCAAGAAATACACTGGAGAGATTAGGACTATGATATAACAAACAAATCAATCCAAACAAGGAGAAGACAAGTAAGAATAACTCGACAAGGACACAAAGCAATTACTCACCAAGTTGAAAAAAGACAACGAAGGGCATCACGATTCTACCATAGAGGAACACATAGTAGTCAGTCTTGTTACTCTAAAGAAAAATGCATATGATTAAAAGCTGTGTAACCCACTGAGCACCTCGCAGTTCATTTCTTACCCCAGAAATAATCATGTAAATATCTGTAGGAAGATATGTATGTAAGAAAAAAAAAATGACGGCATCTCTTTAAACCGCTTCTATTTCATTATTCGTAATTGTATTAAAATATAATTTGAGGCTTCTGGAAGAGCTACAGTATGTAGTAATCAGCTTTTATTAATTGGTCTGTTTCACAATGCTGCCTTCAGCGTGCATTGTGTGAATACTAGATTTTGACAAGCAACATGGTAATTGCAGTAGTTAAATAATACCTATTAAGAACCTTAAAATCCGTCTTTGGAATGCATTGCCCTGAGGCATAGAAGTCAAGGCAGGAGAAAATATATTGTTGCAGCAGAAAGCCATTTATTTTACTTACATTTGCAGTCCTATTCTTTTGCATACTGGAAGATGCCTCTGCAACATATTATATTTCAGTGCTCTGTAGAGTAGTTATTGTAGACAACAGAAGAAAAAACTAAACACAATATAAGCCTTACTACAAGACATTCTTGGAGTAAGCAATTTATCATCAGAAAATATTTTTTGTGCCATGAATATATTTTTTTTTGTGTTTGGGACCCAAACCCCCATGTCTCTTTTTTTTCCTAGGAGCGCTAGGAACATTCTAGAATTTTTGCTGGGTATGAGCGCATAGAAACAACAGAAAAGATATTTATAAATTAATTTGTGTAAATAAAATATTTTTCTATTAAATCCTTTACTCAGTTGCACACCTATCAGTAGGTCTGAAAATCGCATAAACATTTTCGTAAAGCCCCGTCTAAAACCACGACATATATCCAGGCATGGTGCTTACAGTTTAAAACATTTAACCCCTTAAGGACAATGGGCGGTCCCAAAACCCTTTGAAAACAATGCATTTTGAGCCCGTACATGTACGGGCTTTGTCATTAAGGGGTTAATCCACTTTAAGTAACACGTTCTACCATTATAATAAGAGAGTACTCCAGACTTCAAGCTGTAACCTATTAAAAGTGCTAGTATTATTATTATTATTATGTGAAAACCTTACAATAAGGTTTTATTCTGCGCAATAAAAGCGTAGCATTAGTGATCACAGCAGGCACATTATATTATACGTTTTCTCAGCAATTTTTCGCTGTGAAAGAATGGAAAACCCCATAATTTATGTGAATTAACAAATTCTAGACACGAAAAACTTGGCACCTAGTCAATTACAAAACAGGCTTATGGGCATATTGTAGACATTAAGGGGAATTCCTACTGTTGGAAGCCATTAATCGGTATTTTAATAAATGAACATCAAACATTTGGTGCCAGGAAGATCAATAAAATAGCACAGTAGGGGCCACAAAGAGTGGCAAATCATCTTTTTTTCACTCTTATTTATATTAGTCTAGTCATCAAGCCAAATTAGCGGCTTTATTGGCTGAACCCCAAAACGTATACCACTTAAATATATACAAGCCATTAGTCAACAGAAAACATGTTACTGATATTAATCAAGTCCTGCTGGAGCAACTCAGTCACCGTTTTTTTAGGATGTAAACAGAGAGTAAAAGCAATGTTTTAGTATCATGTGCAAAATATGGTTCATTTTGGCTCCATACAGAACAAAATTTTTATGTGTTATGGATGGAATGAAACACATACTTTTTATATAGTCCGGGCCAGGCATTAAATGTGCACCATCTGTGACTAGCAAAAGGCTCTAATATTAATTTTGGGTCACATACCATCCGGCTGATAATTACTATGGAAGCTTGAGTATAAAGAATTAGATACTACTAATTTGTAATATTTTTTCCTATTTCGGGCTTGGTTTATTAATACAGTCATATAATATTTCAAACTAGCCTGCCCTTCAAATCCTAATTCTTTCTTAGCCCCTAAACCAATGATTTGTTATTTAAGAAAATAACGAAAGGCCATTGAAAATATATTTCAGATTTGTGTTGGATTTATGGAACATGTTTGGTATGTCAGTAATATCTATTAATCAGCTTTAATTTATCATAATTGCTCCAATATACAAATACATATATCGTGAATTGTGAACTGTGATAAAACCAGATGATATAATTTTCTCCATTGAAACCGTAACTTTTCTAAAGTCTAGATGAAAGAAGCTAAAACATATATTGCATTAGATAACAACAGGAGACTCTCTACTAGGCACTTGTCAAGAGCACGTAGGCAGGGTCATCTTTACATTCATCAACAGTTTTATTTCTTTATGTATAGAGGACTGTATAAATACATTAAAAAATAAATAAGCAGGCTTTATATTCACAGCACAATGAGAAATGGGTAAAAGCATTAGAAATAGGGTAAAGAAAGTGATTCAACTTGGGTTTGCCTTAATCAGCTTTGTCTAAAAGTATTTCTGGAATAGCAAACTATGAACTTACATGTATGTTGGTCAATAAATTGTTTTCTTTAATAAATATTTTCCAATATGAAATATTACTAATTACTATTATCAGTTATATTATTACTTATTAGTATCATAAAGAACAATGTTGAACCTGCAATTATTGGAGTGCTGTGTTGGGGAATTAAAAGCCATTGGTCTAAAAGTAACTAGCAAGTTAAAATGGAAAAAGTATCATGCAAGGGTGGGTTTATTTTTTCATCTTAAAGTATGTTAGGGAAAGGGTGTTGGTGGGAATGTTTTTGGGTTTTGTCTTAAAATAAGACATCAGGCATTTTCTGCCCAGCATCTTTTTTGAAAGGAAGCTGGAAACACTCCCTGTAAAGCAGCTGTGTCTTCAGATCTTCAAGACATGGGAAGGAAAAAAAATCAAAGCATAGCCTTTGAATCTGATATAGGCATTACCTTATCCTTTCTGCTACGTTGCTTAAGATACATTGTATTGTTCTTATGCTTGGGAAATTGCTAAAGTGCTGATAGTCTAGGAAGTTATTTTACGTGCAGTCTTTTCTGGAAAATAGACTGAAAATCATCATTTAAGTCAGTAGGATGAGTTGATTGAGTTCTTCAAATTTGAATTAGACCACATTACAAACTTTCCAATATATTTGTTTTAATCTTTGTTTAAAATTAGACATTTATATAAATTTTATACAGAATTGATATTAACTTCTATATTAGTAGCTGTAAGCACATTGTACATGGATGATTTCCATGTCCCTGTGCTACAAAAATAATATACATAAGAACATACAAGAAGAAGTATATATATATATATATATATATATATATATATATATATATATTTATATATATATATATATATATATATATATATATATATATATATTTATATATATATATATATATATATATATATATATTGGGAAGATGTTCTGTTTAATCTTCCACTCCAGCCAAGTTATGAGGCGTTATCTGTTAATTGCCTAATTTTGCATTCAAATACAAAGAGGTATTCTTGGATTTCAATTGGGGGCTTTTTCTTGCCAGTGATTGGCGCCTTCAAACCACCAAAACTAGCATGGAGTGTAGAGAATTGAGTGGGGCTATATGCTGCAGCTCTGGAGCTGCAGAGTTTTCCTAAGGCGAGTAGTCTTCTTCCAGGTAAAATAATACATAAGAAAGGATATACAAAGTAAATGTAATTTAAGTATTAAATGGCATTACTTAATGTGTTTTCAGGGATTTGATTTATGTTTATTTTATAGTATACTGTATATATAAGTAGTGTTCTTTAGCTAATGTAATAGTTGATTAGCATACAAATAAATATAATGCCAAAAAGATTAATATTATATTAAATAAGAATCCAGTCTTTAGTTTTAGTGTAATAATTTATAGGTTGTTTTCTTTTGCTTATATATCTGATGTCCAAGTACATTAAGAACAGTAATATCACTATAAAGATTAAAGATTTGTTTGTGCACTTGTGCTAAAAAGAGCCAAAATACCACGAGATGAGTGACACGGTGAATGGATCTTTCCATCAGTTTCAGTCTAGTAATTTTCATAAATGAGAACAAAGTGGCCAGACTCTTTCAAGGCATACAAAGGGTAAATCCAATAGAGCAGTAGAGGTCAGGCAGGTGGCAAGCAGAGGCTTAACCCAATAAACAATATAGAGGTCAGGGCAATTATAGTTAATATTTTCCATCATGCAAAATGTTTACTTGGGTGTTTAATGAGGAAAGCACAGAAACACATTATATGACAAAATACATTTTTACAGCTGGTAGTCCAATAGGGTAAAATGTTAAATATATAAAAGAAATACTTATATTTGCTAAAACACCATCCGTGTTGACAATACTTGACTTCATACTTATGTATGCTTGGTTCCAACCATGAAATTGACATTACATAATAGACCCTTTATATTAGTCTTGATTACTCAAGAACAAAATCAATATGCCTATTTAGTGAATATAAAACTGTGTATAAAAATATGAATATATAAGCTAAATAACTCCAGTGGTTAATATGTATGTGATATATGTAATATATATATATATATATATATATATATATATATATATATATATATATATATATATATCGCAAACACTTCTTAGCTATAGATCCATAGATCGCAACATTAATTTATAGAACATATGTCTGATACAGTACTATTATTGGTACAAATTAGTTAATTTAATTTGATTGTCCCTTTAACTCTTTATAGTTCTACTCAACATCTCAACAAAAGCACATTAAACTGCATGAGACACCTGAATTCAGGTTGTGACTTATGTTACCACGAATTTCATGTGAAGAGAAATCAATCACTTTGTATCACTGGGGTGCTTGAGCAGAATAGTTTAAATCTTTTATTTACAGTTAACAGATTTGTCTAATTATATTGGGGTATTGTGCAAATTAATCTAATAATAATGATATATGACAGCCTAAGGCCACTGTAAGAAACATCACTCTTGAGCTGAGCGTTAATAGCATTTCTAAAATAATTACTTAACCTGTTATGTGCCAGAGAACTGAACAACTTAAAAATAACACTGGAATGTACAATGCCTGCTGAACTACTTGATAAATATATTAAGGTGGAGAAAACAATTTTAATCCCATGTGGGAACTCAGTAATTGCATTAACACCCATTGCTGCAAGAAGCATCTTAATATGCAGTGCAAAGCACTCCAGGATATTTAATGGTACCTCATTGGTTTAATTTATTTTTGAGTGTTAAATACTTGAATATTTCTGCTCATTTTTTCTGTCACTTTCCTCATTTGCAATAGTTAACAGTTAAAATGCAGCCAACGTCTGACACAAGTCTTAACGAGAGTACATGGGACAGCTTTTACTAAAAGCAAGTTTCATATTGTAGAAGATAGCATCAGAGCCGGCTTGGCAGATGAATGCATTTACTGTTTTCCCCTTTTACATATGTGATGCTGTGTTCTTTTTATTATGTTCAAGGCCTAATTACGGTCGGAAGAACAGCAAAGTGTAAAGAATGTATTACTGTTTCACGGCACATTTAAAATTCTTCTTAGGATTTTGGTTGGCTTTTGCCTCTGTGCAAGGGTACGGCTAATAGAAAGCAAATGTTTGCTCAAATAACTTTTTCCCCAAAGAAAACAATGAAGACCTGACATAAAAAACCTTTTTATGACTCTTTCGGGCACACTGAAAAAAAAAATTGACCTCAGCCCACTTTGCTAAGCTTTAAAGTAGTTAACTGCATGTAACAATTTTATAACTCTGTTTCTTTTAATAAGAAAGGAAGCACCCGCTGAAATCAGGTAGCTTTACCCAGCGCCCGAGATCAAACAGTGTCTAATTGTCAGACGATGCTGGCACATTGTTTTTGAGAACATTACAGTTCTTTGTTTAAAAAAAATGTAATATCATAACTGTGCTTTTGACTTAATTAATCCAGCCTAGTGTTTGTCTGCAGCCCTGAAGGAGGAATGATTGATTGTGTATATAAAGTAGTTAATTGATCGACAGAAAAGCAGATCTTTGCCTCACTAAAATGTTTAAGTTTGTTAATGAAAATAAACTAGCAGATTTGCTGATGTTATGCGTTTTGGATGAGATTCATGAGAATCATTTCGTGTGGTTTTAGTTCTAAAGTGAGTGAGGCATAAGATGTTTATATAATGTATGCTGAATAAATAATTTTAAGAGTACTATGCCTTCCCAATGTTAATAAGAAACATTTTGAAAAATAAAAAAATATACGGTATATTTCTGCCAATCCCATCAATCAAACATCTTTGCTTTCATGACTGGTTTATTGAATTAATCATAAAGAAAAGAAATTGAAACAGTTTCCATCCATTGTTTCTTATTTGTTATTGTGCAGCCTACTGTAATATAGTAATAAGGGTCATTAAAACCTGTCTTCTTTCCCAGTTAAATGCAGTGGGTGGGACACAATGCAAGAAATGCATAGGGTTCAACCATTTAATTTAATTATTTGTACAATGTGCCATGCCAAGTGTGTAATCTAGCACAAGCACATCAATAGGCGTATGTAATCCGTTGGTATAACAGTAATACAATGCCCTTTGGGGCAAATACAATAATGTCTGTGTATATGGGTATGTGTATAGGTTTTTATATCTCTCTAATAATGTGGCATCCGCATAGTGATTTAATATTCAGTTCAGTGCTTTGTTATAGAAATAGTTGTAATAGTTAACTGAAAAATACTGATCTTCAATGCAACATAATATCTTGCTTAATTGATGAGCAGATTCATGTCAAATCAAAATCATATTTAAAATATAAACTTTCTTTATGTTATGTTGTAATGGTGAGCTGCATTTTAGAAATCTGATATACTTTTTTTTTTTTGCTGCATGCTTGTCCACAACTCTGTGAAGCAGTTAATATAATGCTCAATCAGCATCATAAAAGAAAAAGAGAGTTTGTCTGGGGCCTGTACATGTTGAATACCACTGCTGTAACTGTTTAGTCCAATATCAAATGGTTATTCTCAGGAATACACATTTTTATTGTCATTGTAAGGCAGCCATGTATTTTCCTGATAAAACGCAAAGAAGCATTTCTGTATCTTGCTGAAAAGAGAGTATACATATACACTAAGAATGAAAAGTCATTGAACAATGGACTAATGCTTCTTAAGACCGGCCCATTATCTGCAATTACAGCCCAGGCACAGGCCCAGATAGCCTAATGGGCAGAATCGATACCATTCTAAAGTGCAACATATGGTGCATACATCTCCCACTATGGTGGATAGTGGTAGAAAAAATGTGGAGCCTGACCTTCTCCCACCCATGTTCCACCTAAGTTGGCTATGTTCAATGTACATACATACAAGGGGCATCTGTTAATCATTGCTCATTACCAAACCTGTTGGTAGGTCTATACTCGTTGTGGGGAGAATGGTGTTTTTTCTCACCCACTTTCAGCTATGCCCCATCCTCTTGCCTAACATTTGGAGTGTGAAGGAGATTCATCAGTGCTTTTTGCGACTATGGGAGCTGAAAGGTACAGTAAAGCTGGCTCAGTGCAAACATTATTTCTAGCCAGAATCCCAGAATTGAACTTCCTGATCTTTATTGGATATTGCAACAGGACAAGAGGACCAGTGAATGTAGTTTTGCCGGCATCTGACCCTATTTCTTACATAATTCCATACCTTCTAGGAAAACTGAACCTGAGTGCATTGTAACGGCATTGTTATTTTTATAGCAAAAAAGTATTTCCTTTTGCTATTTAGCAATACACTCTATACATCCCCCGACTTGTATGACCTTTATGTAGTCATATAGTTCTCATATTATCACTTCCGAAACCCCACCGAGTTTCCTCTGTGCATGCTCTTTATCTCACTGTTACTATTGTAACATGAGGATATTTTCTTTTACATGTAAGTTAGTTTAATACTTCTGTTAAACATTTAGAGCCTCTTCATAGTAAACTATTTTGTGATACGATCTTTTAAGTTAACCTTGTTTCATTACACAATACTTGAAAAATTGAAGATTGCAATCGGTAACATTCTTCTAGAAGGCCAGATAGCCATCTGACTGACACCTGTCACGATGGAACATTCAACACTGAAGCCATACATTGCTTGTGAAACGAACCACATGTAATATCCGTTTAGATAGTGATAAGATGCACTGAAAAAATGGTTGCTTAGCTCTGAATTAATATTTGAAACCATCCAACCAACTTTAGAAAGTCACATCTTACGTAATGCTCTTAGGAAAACAAAAACCTTGCTGTGTCTGTCTATCATCGCTATTGACTTTATATTTCTTTTTTTGTACTCATCACAACTACAGATGAATGAGAACTTCAAACAGTTTAATGTGAAATAAAATATATAACACAATAGTGCCAAACAAGCTCATTAAACACTGATATCCATCGGTACATGACAAGCATAGTGTGCATATGTGTTGGCTCACTCCCATGGGGATCACAAGGCAATCAAGAAATTGATGGCAGACAAAGACAATCTGGTTTAAGTGCTATGCGGTTTTCCATAATGCTGCAACTAGTACTTATCATTCGTGTTGGGAATAAATTATTTTTCGTAATTGATTAGAACTTGTGCTTGTATCTTGTCAACATAGGCAGGTATAGGCAAGGCTATGTTAGAAAAAAAATCTGCTCAATGTATCTTTAGGATCATTCTATTCTACCATTCAAAGAATTCACACTGCTTGATTACGACATTTACTGTAATACATTTAGAATTAACGGCTGTAAAATTGAAATTCACTATGACTGATTTCATAATATAAACTTATGCATTCATTGGTAATTGGGAAGTTAACTTATGTGGACATATTGAAGGAAGCACTTAGAAACATGTATTGTTCTATGGTATTCTCCATAAGAATGTTTAGAGCTTAATTAAATTTCTGTCAGTGTAGTCCTGCTGATTAATAAAGAAGTGTCAGGAACAAATTCAAACGCGTGAAAATGGTTATTGTCATTAAGACAGCTAGGCTGGCATAAACATTGCCATCACTTTATTGTCATGGAAATACATTATTTCAGATTTAAAAATAAAGAATAAAAGCACTTTATCCAGCTGACGTTCATGTGTCATACCGAGAAAAAGCTATGATAACTGCACAATAGATCTCAAATAAAGGCATTTTGGAATACAGATGACCATTCTGACATAAATTTGGCTTTAAGTGAGTGTTTCAGATAATTACAGTCACTCATAATGCCAAAAATAAAAGTATTATTAAGCGCTATTTTTATTGAATTATTTAACTGGAGATGTTCCCACCAAGTAACATTTTGCTTTGTCTTTATAACTAGCTGGTGACTTATTGTTTGGCTATGATTTGGAGATAGCAAGCATTGAAATACGTGGAAAAACAGCAGACACTCCCAATTTACTGTACATCCTAAGATCTTCTAGTAATATTTGTGTCTGAAGACCAATGGTACAAAAAACAATGTAGAGATAAGTCAAACAATATAAAAATAAACTAGGGCATTGAATGAAAACGTTTTTTTGTGTTTACTTCTTTTGTAACCATACATGCTGCTCTATTTTCTAGGTTAGTTCAGCCAAGGTCCAGTTAAGCTTTTTGTCATATATATTTAAACATTATGACACCAATTACTTGGAAGGTATCTAGTCAGTATTGTGTTACTTCCGCATTATACATGCTAGGGATACCCATCATGATACAGAATAATTAATTAAACCCACAGTTCTCCTGCAAACTTACTGGCTACCTCAATGTGTTTGTATTAACTGCAGTTCCACTTAATGCCACCGGGTTTGTAGAACCACAAATACTTTTTGTGTTACTTTATTAACTCTCTGTATGGTTCCATCTATTGATTGTTTGTAGGGCAGGACTCAATCCTTCCACTGAGCCTATTGACTCCCAAATGTTATTTGGAACACAATATTACTGGGCCATTTGGACAATTCGATTTAACATAATTGAGTATAATCCACTCAGCCTAGATTAAAGATGCTCAATTTGCTATGCATTTATAAACTGAGACTGTCTGCTATGTGAGCAAAGCATTCTCCTCCCTCATCAGCACATTTAGTGGGAAATATCTAATCTTTGGAATATTTGGGTCCCTTTGGAAACTGATTATATACAGTGACCTTTCTGGTTTTTCGAAACGCAACCCAAATCAACCTTACTGGCAACTGTTCAACATATGTACACAAAGGCTACAAGAGCTTGTTTAGAAAGCCTTATTTAGTAAGAGGTGAAGGTCGCCAACACTTGTGGCAATCCTTTTTTGTCTGTGATATCTCAAAGTAACCAAATTGTAGGTTGTGTGTCAGCATTATAAAGGGTACTTGAGGGAACAGACTACAAGCCCAGACACTCTCTGAAACAGCATGATCTGAGGCTAATTTAATGCGCAATTAATCACCGTCACATATTTTTTTTTGTTGTGCTCATCTGTTGTCTCCACAAATATTGGCACAAGATAGCTATCTATTCCATTTTTAGGAATGAGCCAAAGTGCTGATGCAAACACTTGATGTAGTTATTATCAAGAAAATGATTTAATACTTTTGAGTAAAAACTAAACAGATATTTGACTAAATCCATCCTTTTTATAGCTATTTATACACAGCACATGAGAAAAAATCATATCCATAATATATGCACATTTCTGAGTTTTATCTTATTGAGGAATTCTGAAATTTGAACTTTACATTTAATTATTATTTGACATATAAACATAAAATACCCAAATTGCATTTTAGTGGATATAGAGTATATATATATATATATATATATATATATATATATATATATATGTTTTATAGACATTGCTTCAATTACAGTATGAATATGTCGCTTAGTAATAAGAAAGATATAGCTAAGATAAAAAAATAATTATTATATAATGAAAGACCATGCCTTTACTTTTTCTAATGCATATTTTAAATTAATATATATTTTACAGGTTTGCTTGTTTGTGTCTCCTGTTTACAATTCTAACATTATTGACTTGCTTATCTTTTGCAGAAATGATGGATACCAACAATTTAATCACATTCAATGGATTGGCCAATAGTTCAAGCTACAATACATTTGTGTTAGATGAAGAACGAGGAAGACTATATGTCGGGGCTAAGGATCACATATTTTCATTTAACCTGGCTAACATCAAAGACTTTCAAAAGGTATTATTTTTATGAAATTGTGGGCTTCAAACAGATTTGTCTTTAAAGCTACTGTTTACTTAACCCTTTCTAAACACCGTGGAGCTTGCTTAGTCAAAGAAAAATAAGATTAAAAGTAATTGAATTAGGATATTTATATCTATATAATTTGTTTTCTATATTAGTAAAGATTATTGTAGAATGTAGGTTTTCAATCACATTGTACAACACCAGTTAATACATTAGTTTTCATTAATCATTTCCTTTAATTTATTTAGTTAAGGGCACCATTTTGCTCCTTTTGTTTATGTTTTTTTTTCTTATTTAACTCCAGAGCCTTCAATATAAGTGCGACATTACATGAAAATCTGTTTCTTTCTGTTGTATTCTTGGAAAACTTTTTTCTATGAGCTGATACATTGCTTATCTCCCCTAACTCTCCAAAATGTATTTTTATCTGTACGTACTTTGCTAAGGTCAGAAGCAATGATTGTGTTTTCCCATTCTCGTCTCTTAGACATGTTCTGCATGGCCTTTTTTTCTCTCTTGACCTTTGTGCATCTACAAATGACCTATAGACCTAACCTAGCTAGGAATATCGCTAAGACCACTTAGTGACAAGTAAAAGGAGAGGTGTGATTCTTGTAAAGTGACTTTATGCATTATGGGGTTCTAGATCAGTAGAAAATTCTCAAATAGTTTATGAGCCAAAATGTAACAGTATTAAACATTTCCAATTTACCAACCAGCTGACTTCAGTGAAAGCATGAAACATAATAGTATTACATTATACTTATATGCCAACACAAGGTATATATAATTTACTATATTACTCATATAACAAATTAAACACATGGACACATCACAAGACTCACTTGATGTGAACTTTGGCAGGTGTACACAAGTACTAGTAATGTAATGTACAATATTCAAGAGTAGTATTCAATCATATACTGTTAAACTTGGAATAGAAGGCCTTCAATTTTTCATTAGCCATTTGTTATGACATTCCATGAAAATGTAAAGCCATGATGTAGTCAAAACAATAATCTCCAACATATCAGGGCGCTTATGTTTTGCGTTGTAGTAATTTGTCTGAGGAGGCCGTGTCACATAGTGTCTGAAATCCATCTCTTGTTCTAACACTCTGAAGTGCGAGATGCCAAAATATAGGGCAGTGGTAACAGACAGGAACATGTGGAACGAACACCGAACAAGGCTTTCATGTTTCGCTTTCAAGAATTAAAAGGACACACAAGTACATCAGTAGTAATAATAGTAATAACAGCATCACAGATAAATAGTGGTTTAAAAAAGATTCCATTGATCCAGTCCCTGGCGTTTTGTTTTGTGGACCAAGTTCTAGATCACATGATAAAAGAAGATGAACTGTACTTTTTACGTGTCATAAGTAAAGGTTGCCACTGAATGCTTAACATCTGACATTTTGCACCAGGTTTGCTATTTATAAATATCATTGTGTCCTCAGTTTGCATTTAAATAACCTACTTTTACAACTTTTTTTTAGTTTTATTGCTCTGCTTTTTATTACTTGACCATGTCTTCACCTGAACAGAAGTCCAAGCTTAGTTACATCATGCATAACACAGTGAAAAAAAAACCCACCATGTAATATTCTTGCAGTGACTAGTAATTATAATTATCCTACAATCAAGTAACCATATTAGTATCAATAATAGGATTATTATGTCACGTAGTGCTCAATCCTGACAACTAATCTAGAAATTAGCTTTTTGTATTTCATAATTTCAGATACATGGCTGCGTGAATTCAAACAGTTTGTTATTCACGGGGATTACTAACAGAATGCTACAGAAAAAAATAAGAATATTTCCCCATACAACCTCATTTATAGATGAACAGAAGGAGTTTCTGACCTTCTATTTAATGAGAGGTACTTATAATTAGTAAATGACCATTAATTATTATGTGAGCTACTATGAAATTATATTGAGTGCTTAAAAAACATTTTTTTAGGAAAAAGTGTCCTTATGTAGCTTAAGTGTTTTCATCACTTAAGAATCCAAAAGTTTATGTAATTTTGCATCTTTTTCTATGTTGACTAGATGGAAGGTATCAATTTCAATAAAAGACTCTAGTTTCTCTAGTATTGCTTTCGTACAGTTTCTTTAAATAGTCATAGCTGTGTCATATATACAAACATATGCCTACACACTACATATCTGGGAATCATATCATCCCCGGAGAGCTACCTCTTCTGGGGGAATGGCTTCATGAAGCATGCACCGCCAAATACTAGAGTTCCAGAGAGTTCCGAGGTGTGTGTTTGTATGTATATATATATATATATATATATATATATATATATATATGTGACAAAAATAAGTATAATATCCAGATATATTAGAAAAAGGGATATGATCTTAAATCCAACAAAACCTTGTGCAGTTAATTATTATCCCGGAGTTAGGGTAATTGTTCCTAGTAATAGCGCAGACTCTGCTCAGTGTCAGGTGTAAATAATCTTCCTGAAATGCCTGTCTGTAACTCACCCTTACTTCCATTACTGTTGCATTATCTGAGACTCCCAACTGAATCATGGTCTGGTATTAAATGAGGATCATGTTTTATTCTACAAATAATTCCTAAAAGCTTTTCAACAAGCATGAATAATTGACTGTGAGGATCATTTGATTTTCCACTGTGTGAGAAGTCTTACATTAACCTTGCTGAAGTACTAAGCTTAGGCAGTGTTAAAAGACTAGTGGTGCTAATCATAGTTCCATAATCTGCCTATACATAAATACCTATACAGTGGGCGCAATGCCTTGAGGCTTCATAGGTTTTTACACAATCGCTGGATCAAGATTTACAAATCTGTCATAAATTTGCACCAAAAGGGATAATTCTACTAATATTTTAATTATTATACATGAAACATTAAAATGTTTATTTTCTATACTATGCATAGAGTTATCTAGGAAGTTGTCTTATATTCAAAGCAGAGGCAAGTAGCTGAAAGCAAGCTACCCAAGGTCAGGTCGGCTCAAGCATGTCCTGAGACGTTGAGAATAGTAACTTTGTGCTGTTTTTACATTTGAAGTTATCTCACTTTTCTTCCAGTGATACACTTTTAAATACAATGTGCCCTATACATAAACTCTTGTAGAAGTATTTTCTAGCCAGTACTCCTTTGGAGTACTGTGTTCTTCCGGCTTGGTCTTTCTTAAAATTGTATTTTCTTAAAATTGGTATTTCTTAAAATTGTATTTTCAAAGTTTTAAAGGAAAACTTACTATCCCAAGGATTACATCCTAAAGTCATTAAATTGTACACTCCAGAAAGGGGCTTATTATTAGTAGTGTTATTATTAGTATTATATTTAATTTATATAGTGCAAACAATTTATGCAGCACAATACTAATTCATTTCTCCTGTATAGTTTTAAGTAAGTGTATAACATAAACATGTGTCACAAACAGAAAATAATGCAGTTTTCTTAATTTCAGATTGTATGGCCTGTGAGTAACACCCGCAGGGATGAATGCAAGTGGGCTGGTAAAGATATTGTGGTAAGTACAAACTGTTGTGCTTTTTTTTTTTTTACCCAAATGTTAATATTTTATCAGCATTGTGATATTAAAAGTTAAAGTCTTATTTTTTCATACAAATCAAATTAATTTAAGACTGTCTATTGATCAAACATATGTGTTGTGTTGCCCTATTAACATTTTAGAAATTTGAGCAAGTCGGGTGCTTGTTTTATAAAGTCTTTTGAACAACTAAATTTATGTGGATGGAGAGGATATCCCTTGGTCATATTTTGCTTTCTTTTTGCAATTCTCAGATGTCTAATTATTATGATCTCCACCCAGATTATTTAGGAATTTTCTTACTTATAATTTGTACAGTGCAAGGTCCACCAAGAAGAAAAAATATACAGACTAAAGCATGGACCCTAAAGTCTTTGATCTCCAGAGCATGATCACAAAACAAACGTCTGATTTTCCTGCCATAAACCACTAATATATATAAACAAAGAATGAGACATCTGATTTAATAACTTACTGCACTAGTTAACCTTGAGACTATCCCAAACAAGTCCCTATCATTTAAATCAGTAATATATTATTGGACATATCTTGCAGCTACAATATTTCATGTCACCGTGCAGATATGCTTACGTATTTTATTTATATTATCTTGGTCATATGAAAATAATTTACTGTTTAGGTTTTTTATGGTTTCTGTAAGTTTACTTGGCACTTTTAAGAAAAGAAAAAAAGCACACTTTTGTGATGATATGATTTTTTGGGATGATACTCAATATGAATAGTTCATAGTTAACCCTATGTGTGTATATGTGTGCTCACCCTGGCTGTGTCATATACTGTATGGATCAAGGCATCCCAGCCTAGAACTAGATTTCAGGAGCTTACTTAATAAAGCATTTACGTGGTAGTTGGAAGCCTGGAAAGAATTAGTGAAAATACTTTTAAATTCCACTCAATGTCAATGTTTATATTATTTGGACTATGCTATTCTTGGAAATGTTTCCATGCTTGAAGTTATGTAGAACCATGCTTCAGGTTTATGTTCCATATCAAAGAAGCACTTATCTGGCAGACATTGTAGGTTAGTAAATCTTGGTATCAAGTATCTGGAGTAATCGTCCCAATCGGTCTGGAACGCACACTTCCTGTCCCTAACAACTGAAAGGTGCATCATTGCTATTGATATTACTCACTAAAATGACACAATTGGAGAAATTCAATGGCAGAGAGGGAAATATTTAAGATTCTAATCTTAAATATCACATGCATATAAAATAAGTCAAATATAAGTGGTATCTGCACTACAGTGATCAGGTATCTTTTGGAACAGCTACTAGTCTACCATTCTTCCTTCATTGAGAAGTGTAGTAATACAGTAAAACCTTTCACTACTACACCCTTTCTGTGTGTTTTTATGGTTTTTACATAGATTCTCTATTTGGTAAATAAGATAGTCCTGGTTTGTGTGAAGTATAGGGAAGTTTGTGTGCCAAATGTGTTGTGGGGCAGCTGTACTAACAGGGCTTTTATCTTTAAATATATATAATATTATGTATGTATATTTTCCTGTATCCCATTGTACAGTGCTGCGGAATATGATGGCAGTATATAAAACAATAAATAATAATAATCATTGACGTGGTATTCATGCAAAGCACATGCAAACTCTCCAACTGTTAAATTTAGTATTTTAGCTGAAATTCCATACTGTTTGTGATTTTTTTCTAAGTAAGTCCACCATGATGCTAATAAATAACAATCCTACTTTGGGTTTAGACTTCTTTGTTAGCTGGGCACGCACATTAGCTTATTCACTAATAAAGATGAGTTACAGCCAGATGGCCAAGTAATATTTCTAGAAACAGAAACTGTCCATGGCTGGTCCTTCATAACGTATAGTTACTGCAGTGAAAGGAGATTTTTTATTTCACTAATAATCATCATGAGTTTGTTGTTTAGTAAGTGAACCACATAGCCTGTAAAGCTTTATTTAGTTTCACAAAATAAGAAAAATATGATATTTCTTTATATTCTGAATATTTTACTTTAGTAAAAAAAAAATACTTGTTTAATATCTCTCAGCACTCAGTTAAGCACTTTATAACATAACATTTCTCAGCAAATAATCTCAATAGAACCTTTTTTATACCGCTAGTTCATAAGTGCCTTGACTGACACCTCACACAGGGCTAAATAGAGAAAGAGGTCAAAGGTACCTCTATAGATATAAATCTGCTTAAGGAGTAGAACCCCATAAAGCAAGCACCAATGCAGATTGATGATTTAATGATAGGTTTAAGCCCCCTGGAGCCAAATATTTAGCTTCACCTTAGGCTTTCTGTGTCCATTCAAAATTGTCTGGCTCCTGAGGCAATACTGTTTTACCCAAATTTACGAGTGGTTATTTTGTAATATGATTCCGCTTTTAAATCAACAAATGTAACAGAACCCCTGTTTTTCACAGTTTGTGATCACTGGAGTGCAAATGTATTTTAACTGGGAGCATATTCAAGTATATATATAATCACCTGACCTACATAACTACGTCAACCTATTGGAAAAAAAATCTGCATTATGGTTTCAGATATTTTCATATTGTGCAAAACTATGTCTGCTGATTAGTCCTCTAAATCTTTTCTACCTATTGGTAAAAAGGTTATTTTGCTTCTGTACAAGAGCAGTCCATGGTGATTCATACTGTATATTTCATAGTAACCTAACTTAATTTACAAAGAGACTAACTAGGCCCCAATAATTAAGAAAGCCATTACACTATTTTACATACCTCACTTTACGGACATATTTTAATTTCTGTTTTAAATGGGACTCTTAATCTTCAGAGATCACCCCTAAGTCCTGTAATGTTTCTAGGCTGTTATTCCTTAAGAATGGTGTAATAATTATGAACCAATTATTTTCATTACATTAGTACATTAAGTAGGAAGTGGAGATCATGACGTTTTCCCAAATGAAAGTTTTTTTTGGGAAGTGCAATCATTAGTTCACTATTACTCTGTGTCGTTGATGAATTAATTCCTTACTTTCCCTACAATCCCTGTGTAGCCTTGGAGACTACAATATGAAAATCACAGACAGTTAATCAAGATCTATCATAATTCCACCAAAGTGACACTTAAGGTCCTTTTAATCTATAGTTTGTGGCAAGTAACTACCAAAATGCTTTGGGTAAACATGACTTTAAATATTTCAAAAACCAAAATGGGATAAATCCTATATATTACATATTGCATTCCTTAATATCACCCAGTTATCCAAAAATACAAACCCATTCCAGAATATCCCAGAGCCAGAAATACTTAATAACATTCAAAATACTTTTGCTAGAATGCTGGGTGTATTCCAGATGACAGAATGTGTTTTCTTAGGTTTCTTTGCCAGCTTCCAGAATATTTTGCTGTTAGTTTTAAACAAGTTGAAAATATTACCCAAAATGTTTATAGATAATTGGATTTGTTTACCTTTTCCATGCTACGTATTTCATTTTATGACGTTAGGGAGCTCCTTGCCACAGTTCCAAGTTTATGACTTTATGAAACCACACAGGTCCAATGTGTTAAGCGAGCAATTAGTAGATTTTAGTGGGCAGATTCTCATAAAACCATAGTGCAAAGCAATAAGCCATACATAGTGAAGGACAGACATTATAAAAATAAAAACTCTTCACAACAATTAGTGTAATAAAATGTAATTTATGACTGCAACAGAAACGTTATCTAAAAGCTTGGTTGGATAATAAGAAGTACGATCTGTGGGACTCACTTTTTACCACTATCAATACTTTGTTATGCATCAAAGAGATGGTGTCTGTGGATTACATTCTTCATACTGGGCCAATTACATAAAGTTCTGCAATGTAAAACCAACTCAAAGGTTTAAAAAAAGAAACAATTACAATTTTACAAACAAATGTTCCTGCCTCTCATCTCATCCTAACAATGTTGCTAATATCACAGAGTCCCTTTATCATATCATCACATAATTACTTTATACCATAGATTTACTGTATAATACTACTTTCTTCCTGTATAAAATATGCTTTAAGGTTAGACAACCATGTCTTGTATAGCTTTAAAGCTCACCAAAATCACATATACTGCCTTGTTTATATATCAGTATATATGGTGCAAATACCAACCATACAAAACCCTTCTGTATCTTTTTAAGAAGATAATGACCCATGATGTTTCAGTAAATAAGGCCATTTTCACCATATATGAAATATGTAATTGTGTCAATTGGTGGCACTCTAAAAACACAGTCATTCATTTTCACAGTTCCATCCCAAAAATAATATAATTTACTTTACGCAGTGGGGGGAGATGGAATAGGTTAAAGTTTAAACAGGATTATACAGAGTTAAAAAATAACATGCTTTCTAGGAGTAGTGAGGTTTTATATTTAACTGCTGTTGCGCTAAAGAAATCTGATATAGCATGACATGCTGTGTAATGTGTAGGCTTGTTTTGTCAAGTTTCAGACAGATCAACTTTTATTTAAACAAAAAAAAAGTTGGCAGAAAGTGATTTATACAAGGAGTTGAAAGACAAAAAGATTCTCAGATATAAGGGATTTTACCATTTGGTCCATGTGTGTTCAGCCATCAGCATATGCCGACATGCCCTGGCGAGGCAACATCTGTTGATATACACCTTTACTTATTAGACAGTCAAATACAGTTGGCGTGCTGCATATTCTGCATCCTTCCGATGTGTCTTCATTAAAATCTTAAGTTGAGGTTGAGGTTCTAAAGCCCTTGCCATTGGAAGGACCCATATACAAGATGCAAAAATCCCCCAGTTCTATTCAATTTTTAAGTTTTAGGAAAATCAGCAATCATTTCTCAACATCAAGTTCCATGGGAAAAGCATCAACCTTAACACACAGAGTCTTTCAGGCAATATTGCCTGTGATCTCTTTGAACGGTATTATATTTATTACATAGGACTGACCATAAAGCTATCCACCAATCTTTTATTTGTCTACTCCTGTTTAGTTGTTAAATGTGTATATATGTGTATATATATGTGTGTAACTAGTAGTTCTTGTTGGCTAAAACACACACACACACACATATATATATATATATATATATATATATATATATATATATATATTTATATGCAGCAAAGGTTGCCAAACAACAGGAGGATGTAAATGATTACCTTTGTCTCTTTAATATCACACTCCCTTATTTTTCTAAATATATTCTTCACATTGTTATACATATTTTACGAAATGTTCTTTGAATTTGACCAAACTAATAGTTTAGGCTACTTGCCAGGTAGTTAAATTTTAAATACTTGGCATTCCATGGGATAGAATTACTTTAGCAATCATAACAGCGTTCTTTAAGCATAGACCAAATTAAGTAATCCCTGAGAGAAAGAGGATGGTGACCACCCTTAAGAATCTGATCTTAGAATAGACAAAGCAAAACTGTAAAAAAACATGTGGCTTTTGTATGCGTTTGTGTAGATCTGAAAGTTACCTATTCTTCCCTGTTTTGGTGCACGTCGTGGGTGTAAGATAAAAAAAAAAAAAAGGAAAAATATTAATACGCATAACTATACTGCTGTCAGCAGATCTAAAAATAAGTGCTTTTCCCTGTTAAAGCTCTTGATTTTAAATATGAAAGCACTTTAATGGCAAAGATTTTTTGTGTTATCAGCTTTTATCATTCCTCAACACCTTTACTATCGCAATGCTTTAAATCTCAGCAATTGTTTGAGTGATGCTTCATTTCTTATCACTCCTTTTACACCATTATGTTTCTGATGCAAGGCCATTAAGCTACATTCCTCCTTTTTTATCATATCCCCAGCTAACCTAAGATTTGAAATCCGCTGCCGACTGAAGTTGTAGAATACAGTGGGTTGCATACTTTCTATCGCCATTTATCAGTCTGATCATACATTAAAACACATTTTTATCCATTGCTTATTTCAACGATCCTCGGTGTACACAAGATATATCAACAAGTTCTCCTTTGATGATACTAGGATAACACCTACATTATAAAACCAGCCAATGCACGTTACATTTGAATATTTTTTCCACTTTTATGTTATTGTACACTTATTGTATTTGGATAATTGCGCATATGTGAAATTTTGTGGACATTACATGGATAAACTTTTGACCCGCTTTGTAAAATCCTATTGCCATAATACAATAAAACCATAATAACCATTTATTTTTAGTTCAATGTATTCCTTTACAATCTATCCAAACACTTGGACACTGGAGAGGCAAAACTTTTTCTTTATTATAAACACCTTTTGGTTCGGCATTTTAAATCCCACAAGTACACATTCAATAATATGATGGATTTGCAAATGAACCAAGACATTCATTTCCTGACCTAACAAGCCTTAGGAAGTACATGCTCACATGGCATTGGATAAATGTATTCAAATTTATTCCATGTTTAGCAGAATGGCCGCCTCCTTTAAGATAATTTCAAATGACAAAGGATATCGCTATACCGGATGTGTGCTACTGGTAAGGCTTATGAAACAAGCTTTTGTGGTGCGTCCATTCACGATGGGAACCCAGAATGTCAGGGGTTTTCATCAGCTAACATTCTGTTCACAATAAACAAGGCACTAGGGGCCGAGGTATTTATACCTTACTCTTTATTCACTCTGCAGTTAGTGACAGATCCTGTTAACTAATGCCTGTACATCCCTGTCAGTGGATTGACATATTGTTGTATGTCTAAACATTTAGCACAGTTGCGTTAACATAACACATCAAATACTGTAGCAATTGTATGATATACTAGCGGTTATTCACTGCAGTCGAAAAACTAGAATAAGAAACAATCTACCAGTTGTGCAACTGAACCAAAGATAATTGTCTATAAAATAATAAGCCTGCTGAGTAATTATGACCAGGGGCCGACTGGCGATGACGAGGAGTCTTGGCACTTTAAGAGCAATGGCTGCCTGATGACATAGCATGCTGTTGGGCTTATTCAGCCAGCTGGAGCAGCAGGTTGGGCGAGTATAGAAAGCTGTTGGCCAGCAGCCCAGCAGGCATTTGCAAGATGGCCAGTCCAGGCCTGGTTATGACCCAAGAAACTTTTCACACAGTTGCTTCATTGGCCCTGCAAAAAGTGCACTATATTCAATAAATAAATATTTATATGAAATTAATCTTACTTTAGTATGGAAATAAGAAAGAAAAACTTGGAGGACCTGTTGCGAATGATGTAAATAAAAATGACATTAAATTATAGTTGTACTTTTGCAGCAGAAAAGGATGAAGGACTTTGTGAAAAAGCTACATCTGCTGCTAATTTATTACATGGCTTCTTAGCTGACAGTGGAAAGGACCATATTATCACTAAACTGAAACATATATTATCGAAAATACTAAATTACACATTCCAAACCATTTACATCCGAAGCAAAATGTTGCCATTTGGATAAACAATTTAATGTATGTTTCTTGGCCAGTGTTTTGATGATAAATTGCACATTAAACACGTTTTGCTTCAGTAGTTTTTAATATGCATGTCAAGATATACAGGCAAGCATTAAGGATGTGAAGTCTTTCATAGTTTATTCACAAAAAATGTGTAAGTGCATCATAACTTAAGACCTACAATTATCTCAGTGGTTTCCAATTAATTAGCCTTTCCCAGATGAAATAAACTGAAATTTGCATGCTATCAAATTAATCTGCAAGATGTCTAATCTCATTTTAGTTGATCTATTGAAACCAGCACACTGCAATGCAGTAGAATGTATGCCACACTTTTTTACATCATAATTCTAAAGGTACTTAAATGAATGCAATCTGCTGTTTTTTTTGTAATGAAGACATAACATAAAACTCCCTTAATAAGTCATCAATCCTATTATTATGTCATGCTTTATGTACCGAAATTACAAATGCTCATTAACATCTGGTTTTGTCAAGTTTTCAAGAACATTTATCTGATCTACTAATGTGAGTTTACTCTCCACCCTGTTCCTTCAAGAGTCAATTCTCAGGAGCCAGAATCAGAGATTGTGTCATGCTACAGAAGAGCATCATGGTCAACTCATATCGAACTATTACAAAGATTGCATTTTTTACTTAATCATCTAGTTTAATGTAACAAGAATTATGTTCAGCATCTGTAATGTATACGGTGTTCTACGGTATGTCTAAAAAAATATATTGTAATGTGTAATATACACATGGTGCTACAAAAGAGACAATCATTAGCCTCTATAGACCTTAGCTAACTTCTTAATAGTTTACAAAGCAGGACGGTCCTTTTTAATAACAATAATAAAAAATGTATATGTAAAGTTCTAGAATATGCTGTTGTCCAGTAATATAGCCCAAACACACAAATAGCTACAAAAGGTTCACTTTCCATAGAGCAAAATGGATGGCTCTGTGCACAAGAGATTGTAGTCCATATCTAAACAAAATAGGATAAAACTGAACCAACAAAACAATGAACAGCCATTTAAATGGGATGAGACTGAGCTGAATTATTGTTGTATTAAGAGTGCCATTTTAGTATTTACTTTGAGGATAACACACACTTTATCATATGCAACAAGTGCACTATGATTGGACCTTGGCTTTAAGCGGGAGCCGACCATTCCCACTGTGACATGTCCTTTATATGTAGACAGATGATGGCCATAAGTGATAGTTTATCACAAAATGTTTATTCTAAAAAATGTTATTGGCTGATGCAATTAACCACATGTTTGATTAAATATATTTTTTTCTTTTGATTCTCGCCAAAGAGGAAGTAAATATAGAGTTCCTTTTGTGAAAATAATGCCTGGATCTATCTAAACATTCCTACATTTTGTTTGAATTTCTCTGTGTGTGGCAGATGTTTGACAGATGGATAGACTTTATTTTTGTTACTGTCCGTGCAGAGTCTGCATGAAATAGCTGAACCATTGTTCTCTGGGTGTACAGTCTGTTTTATAGTTGATTTTTTTTTAATGTATGACCTTAAGCATCTCCCAGGCATTTGTTTATTACAAGTCTGGTGTGAAAAAAAAGCCTTGAATCAATCTGAACAGTAGACAAAGAGCACTTAGTACGATGCTTACACTACTTCTAATGTGATATAAGCTTATAATTTGGCAAATCCTCTATGAACATTATTTTAATGTATGAACTTGCAATGTTTCTAGGAGAATGAGCACCCCCAATCTTTGATTGCCCTGCCACACCAGCCAGCACGTGTAGATCTTTTGGGCAGAACTCCTTTGAGTGCATGTGATCCCAACCACCTAGAAAAAAGTACTATGAGTGTTCAGACACCTTGCATTATTGACAATTTCTCATTCAAAGTCAGCTCAGAAGTAAAAAAAGAGAATTGGACATGACTGTCCTGTTTAGTCCTGCAAAAGTTATGTCATCCCACATAGCAAAATATATTCCAGTCATTGAATGTATTGATAATGTATAACCAGTTGCACAGGCCAACATTTTTTTATAGAATTAGAATTGTGTCTTCTTCCTTTATTATATATGTCTACCCAATTTGATAAACGGGTAATGATGTTTACTGGCAATATGAAGCTTACCTACAAAATTCAGAAAAATAATTTTTTGTACTTTAAACTAGCCTGTAGATCTTAGTCCCACACCAAAACTGAGTGCAAATGAACCGTGTATCACAGCAGTAATGTCAAAGGGTTTTCAGTACTTTATCAAGCGTTTATTTATATCTCTGAAGCATAAATGTAATTTCTCCTAAGAAGAAAGCTAGAACGCCCAAGATGACATATTGACAAAAATATGTAGAACTTCTGCTTTAAATAATGAATTAGCTAAATATACATTCTTGTGCAGCGGGATTGTATTTCTGTTTACAGAATATGCCAAGTTGTAGTCTTTATTCTCATTGTTTATTTAAACCATGGAAAGACCTGAATCTAAAATATTAATGTATTTGTATGTGTTTCTCACAGCACTGCTGGACCAGACTGTAATGTCTTGTCTCCTGCACATCACAAAATACTAAACCTTGCATCGGTAGGGAAAAAGCAAATAAAAATGGACACTGAGTCCGTATCAGACTGATCTGTTATAATTTCTTCATAAATACTATTATCTTACATTTAAGAGTATCCCATGTTAATAAGTGGAGACATGTGGTTGTATGGTGCAATGTTGTAACCAAAACTTACTAAATAATAAATGACAACTGACACATTCTTTGGATGAAAAGGCCGTGGTCTTTTATTTAGCTTATAACCAAATACCATTTAAACACTTTGTAACCATACGTAACAAACCCAAACCAAAAGCTCTTGGCCTGAACCACAGAGCAAACCAATACTTTAACAAGGCCAACTGCCCCAAAGCCGATTAGCCTTACACTTACATAAACCCCCATCCGTTCACTCCCTTTGCAGAGAGCAACTTAACCCCAATAAAAGCCACGACAAATAGACAAAATCAATCATTTTTTATTTTTATTTATTTTTTTTTTTTTTTTTTTTTTTTTAAAATATACTTTTTTCTTTTCTCTTTTTTTTTTTTTTTTTTTTTTTTTTTATTCAAAAAACTATACATATCAATAAACTTGGGGAGGGAGGGTGGGCGACAATTCAGCAGCTCTTCCATGCTGCTCCCGTGGCTCTCGCTGAAAACCGCCGCTCACCAGACTCTGAGGTCAGTGCGGTCGATTAACGCAGCCAGGGTAAGTGAATAAACGCCTCAGGAGCCCTCCTTTTATAGTTTAAATTCCCGCCCAAAGCCAGCGCGAGCCGTCCTCGAGCGCAAAGTTAGCGAAAAGGCGCATGCGCACTAAGCAGCGCGAGCTTGCCACGAGCGCAAAACAAACCAAAAAGGCGGTAAAATTAAGCGGCGCGAGCGCAACCACTGATTATACAAGGTGTCCTTTATTTGACCCCTTACAGTTAACCCTTTCAGGCAATTATCTCCCCAACAACCACATGTAACCCTGTGCTAATTTCACAGGGTTTTTTCATGTGGTTGTATGGTGCAATGTTGTAACCAAAACTTACTAAATAATAAATGACAACTGACACATTCTTTGGATGAAAAGGCCGTGGTCTTTTATTTAGCTTATAACCAAATACCATTTAAACACTTTGTAACCATACGTAACAAACCCAAACCAAAAGCTCTTGGCCTGAACCACAGAGCAAACCAATACTTTAACAAGGCCAACTGCCCCAAAGCCGGTTAGCCTTACACTTACATAAACCCCCAACCGCCACAAATGGATATTTATTATCCATTAGTGGCCCCTTCCACCAAAACCACGGCCTTATCCACCATACACTGCAAATCCGCATTAAAAATGTCACACCCAATCTCAGATAAATGAATGCCATCTTTCCTGTAAAGCCCTTCGCAGCCACCTTCCAAATCAACATGTCGAAAACTCAAACCCCCCTCTAAAATCATGAATTTTTCGATGGATCTGTTCAATTTGCGCCTTACCCTCTCCAAGGCTTTGAAACCTTGACGTTGTAACCAAATCAAACGAGGAACAATTTCCGACCATATAAATATTGTACCAGCAAAAACAGTTTTAAGATGTTCCAAAACTTCTTTAAAAGCCAGCAATAATTGAACAGATTGGATCTTACCAACATCATTACCCCCACAGTGTAAAATCATAATATCTGGATAAGGGAAAAAAGACATGAAATCTAACACGTTAGCTATTAACTGAAAAATGCTTAAACCTCTAATACCCAACCAATAAATAACGACTTTTTCTGGACTGAAACCGAGATTCTCTCCGTAACACCTTTCTGCCGCTCTGCGATGCGCCCAGAAAATATAAGAATGTCCTACTATCCAAACCACTATAGGACGAGTGCCTGAAATGAAAAATTGACATTAACATAGCATTAAGTAATTACAACAAATGAGGTCTTATGTACAATTTAAATCGATTCGAATCCCAACGACCCAATCTTTTAATAATAGAATCATCAAGACCCAGAAGTGCTGCTTCCGTTGCTGCACCTATTCTAAAAGAATGCGAGGATATCTTCTCATTGCCCAGACCTAGACTTATTAAACACAGTTGCAAAATCCTACGAAATTGAAACTGCGTTAAGGGTAGACCAGATTTATGTATTAACCAATGACCCCTATAATCCGGTCTGTATTGATTGAAAATTGTTGCTGTTTGCACAGGGCAAATCCCGCAATTAGAAACCTTGTTCAGTTTAACCCAACAACCTTTACCAGATGTATCAGTTTTTGAAGATCTCAAATAAATCCACAGTTGATCATTACACAAAACATCCTCAAACTTGATCCCTGAACCTCCTTTTTTGTTAGTTGCCACCAATTCGCTTACACGAAAGGCGCCAAAAAATGCTATAATGAAGGCCGTTGCAAACAATCTAGCTTCATACTCATCCCAGCAAACTTTTTGTACACTCCCCACTAGATCTTGCAACAACTTAAATGAAATTGGCCTTCTATCATCCAACAATTTATGCTGCTTCCCAAAACCCTTCAAAATTTGCTTAACTAAGAAATCTTTATTCACAGGTTGTTTACCCGCCAATTTCATAAAAAATGACACTCCCAACAAATAGCAATCAATTCGACTGCGGGAAAAACCCTTACGTATTAACATGAAAACAAATTCCAATGTTTTGTCAACTGTATGATCAAACTCATTCAAACCACCTTTATGCATAAAAGTCACCCATTCCCTCCAAGCCTTAGAATAGTTAAGCCAACTAGCCTTGGAGATAGAATTAAACAAATAATGACTTAACTCGGCGATGTTAGCTGCCAAACATCCCCCGGGACTGCCAAGCCCTCCTTGTCTGCCAACGGAGCCAGATGTCTGAAAATCTTAAAATCAAATCGAGACAAGGCATCAGCAATCCCATTCTTCTTACCCTCAATATGTGAAGCTTTCAACCAAATATTATACCGTAAACACAAGAAAACCAAATGCCTTAACAAATTAATAACCGGAATTGATTTGGCCCTAAGCGTATTTATAACCCAGACAACACCCATGTTATCACAATTCAATAAAATTCTTTTGTTAGCCCACGCCTTTCCCCATAAGTAAATAGCCACCACAACAGGGAAGAGTTCCAATAACACCAAATTTCTTGTCCATCCAGCTGAAAACCATGCAGCAGGCCATTTTGCAGCCGCCCATTTACCCTGCCAATAAATGCCAAAACCCACCGAACCAGCAGCGTCAGTATAAAACTCAAAATCATTCGCATCGATAAACTCACTTTGCCAAACCGTACTGCCATTAAAATTCGCCAGAAACAAACTCCAAACTTTCAAGTCTTCTTTCACTTGTTTACTAACCCTCACCCTGTGATAACCTACCTTCTTGCCCGCTATACTCTTAGCCATATGTCTAGAAAAAACCCTGCCCATTGGCATAACTCTACCCGCAAAATTAAGTTGACCTAACAATGATTGAAACTTCTTAACTGTTACTTTCTTAGCCAATAACACTTCATTAATGATAACTCGTAATTTATGAATTTTTTCAAAAGGTAGGCGAAACTCCATTTTAACCGTATCAATAACAATACCTAAGAATTGAAGGGATGTAGTTGGAAAAACAGTTTTATCTTTTGCCAATGGAATACCTAAAAACTCAGCCAATTGAAGAAAAGAATCCAACAATAACTTACAATCCTCTGAACCTTTTTTACCTATAAACAGAAAATCATCTAAATAATGCACTACTGAAAAACAACCTACCACATCCTTAATTAACCACTCTAAAAAACTGGAAAATGCCTCAAAATAAAAACATGAAATTGAACAACCCATTGGTAAGCATTTGTCAAAATAAAATTGATTATCAAATTGAAAACCTAAAGAATGAAAACAGTCAGGATGTATGGGTAACAAACGGAAAGCGGATTCTATATCTACCTTAGCTAATAAAGCATCCTTACCAAACAACCTAACCCAAAACAAAGCATCCTCAAATGAAGCATATTTGACCGGAAAATCATCCGTACTAAGTTGGTCATTAAGAGACCCACCTTTTGGGTACGATAAATGGTGAATCAGTCTAAAAGTACCCTGGTCCTTTTTTGGCACTAAACCCAACGGAGATAGCCTAAACCTCTCAAATGGCGGAAAAGAGAAAGGACCCTCAATCCGCCCCAATCGCAGCTCTTTCTCAATTTTGTCACGGACCACCTGACAATTGTCCACAACAGATTTCAAGTTATCAACCCAAATGCAGCCATTTACATTATACATCGGAACCTTAAACCCATGTGCAAAACCAGAAGCTAGTAACTCAGCCTTCTGCCTGTCTGGGTAAGTTTTTAAACAAAGGAGCAGTCTTGACACTTTCACCGGCGTCACTGCTTTTTGAAATGGGTTCCCTACTGACGGTGGTTGAACCACTCCTGCGAAAACATCTGGAACCTGGGTGATTGGCTCCACAAAAAGTACACTCGTGTTTAAATTTGCAAGAATTGAGAAACTTGCACTGAGCCTCATTAAAAGCCCAGCAGACTCCCTTTTGTCTTACTTGTTGAACATTAGAATGTTGAAATCTGTTAGAAGAATTGTAACGTTGTGGCAACATAACGCTTACCCATGCACCTACGTCCTTCATACCAAACCTTAAATTTTTATGTACAGCAAGCTTTTGACGAAATATCTCGTCGTAATTAAACCACGACATACCCCCAAAATTCTTATACGCTTCCAGAACAGATTCTAGGTGCTGGAACAAACCTGAGCTGCTATTGCTATGCCTCTCGCAGTAAACACTTGAATAAATGCAAAAGGCTTGCAGCCAGTTATTAAAAGACCTAGGGACTGGTCTCCTCCTATCCTCATCTTTGTCCTGTTTAACTAAAAATTCTTTGGAAGCCGGGAGTAAAGAAAGAATGTCAATGTATTCATTATTCCATATTTTTTCCTTCAAAACTTTAGATAAGTGAAAACCCAGTGGAGACATCTCACATGACAGTGCCTCCTTCATATTCACTTCATTAACCAAATTCCTTTGAGCAACATTAGAACCCCCCCAAGCCTGAGCTGGATTAGGGCTCTGCCATTCCTTCATTAAATCCACCAACGATCCCACAACCTCACTAAGTTTGTCCAAATTAGTTTTGGGGCACTCACCCATAGTAGTACCCGCACTGCTGTGTCCAGAAGAAGGTCCAGGCTGTTCAGAATCCTCCTGCAGCACAGGAGCAGATGCAGCCAGAGATAGACGCCTGCAAGTTGCTACAGGAGGAGCAGCATCCTCTTCTAATTCTTCCGTTTGCCGGTATTTTCGCTTCTTGCAGGGCTGTTTTCCCCGAACAGCCCTAGAAGCTTGAGACCGTTGTGTTGCCGACGACCTCCCGGATCTTCTTCCGCGTTCCGGGCATACCGCCGACGTAGCCGTGACACCGTCATGAACCCGTGACGATGAAGCCACGTCTCGCGATAACTGCAACATATTAAAAGCCGGAACGCCATCTTCGCCAGCAGTTGAAACGTCTTCCGCCACTTCAGCAGCGTCGCCAACTTCAATGGAAGCATCCATCTCTTCGGGAACCGGAGCGGTCGCCAGACAATTCTTCAGCCAGTCATCAAATCCTCTTCGTCCGGCTCGCTCTTGAAGACAATTCAGCAGCTCTTCCATGCTGCTCCCGTGGCTCTCGCTGAAAACCGCCGCTCACCAGACTCTGAGGTCAGTGCGGTCGATTAACGCAGCCAGGGTAAGTGAATAAACGCCTCAGGAGCCCTCCTTTTATAGTTTAAATTCCCGCCCAAAGCCAGCGCGAGCCGTCCTCGAGCGCAAAGTTAGCGAAAAGGCGCATGCGCACTAAGCAGCGCGAGCTTGCCACGAGCGCAAAACAAACCAAAAAGGCGGTAAAATTAAGCGGCGCGAGCGCAACCACTGATTATACAAGGTGTCCTTTATTTGACCCCTTACAGTTAACCCTTTCAGGCAATTATCTCCCCAACAACCACATGTAACCCTGTGCTAATTTCACAGGGTTTTTTCAAACTCTGTATTTTTGAAGTAATAACATTTTAGCCACTGGGCCTATGTGGCAAATATATTATTCAGGGTTACTGTTTATATTTAGCACTTTGTTACTCTATGCAAATTACAGCAAATGTGCTACTGATGGAAAGGAACCAATGGATTTGGAGGCCCATTAATGTGAATAACTTTCTGTTTTTGGAAGCAGAACCATAATGCTTAGTTCTGCCTATTAAGTTTTCTTGAACTTGAGTTGGACTCACTAGCAATAGGTTCTTATATTCTATTTCCTTACTTTTCCTTTAGTGGACTCCCTGACTCAACTTCATCTCTCTCATCTGATGTCTCTAGGAATTGCATAATATACACATTTTAGAAACAGTATATCCAAATAAAATAAATTACAAAAGAAACCCAAAACAGTCAGTACTTTATGATAGGTAAGCTTTTGTAATTGTGATTTTTCAAATTAGATAACTTTCTACAACGTACTCAGCTGGCTCAAATGGGGCTAAGGTCCATGCTGGACAGGAAGAAAATAAATAAAATAAGAAAAGAGAAGAAAAAACAACATCAACAGTCCTTTCTTTAACACATGCCTGTTATGAGAGCCCTATTTCATTATACTGCAGATACAATCGTATCTATGATACTTTTAGTCTGTCAAGTGGCAGGCATGTGTAGCAGTTTTTGACAATTATATTCAAGTAATTCCATTTGATTTTCATTAAAGAACCAATTGACAACACAAGTGGGTTCTCCGAAATCATGTGTGGAAAAAAATGATGTAAAATTGTAAGGATTATAGTTTACACTAATCTTTTCCCTGAACATGTTTTAATTATAATTAAATGAACATTACATATATTCCCATTGAGTAGATCTTGTATATTAACTAATGATGTACTAATTGCCCTGAAATTAGGATTTTATGCATCCTTGGTTATCGCACTCAGATTTACCATGTGACATGAATGGATTATGCTGCTGTGGCTTATTAGGGGCTATGGGACACTGCTTACTAGAGAATGTCACTTTAGGCTATGGGCCAAGAGTAAGGAGTGAGGTGTACTGTTGTTCTGACACCTTTCGAACAGCTGTTCCTCTGAGTTCAGATGTTTGCTCACACCTGTGCTAAGCTAATTTGGCTGTAAAAATAAGAACCGTCATAGTCGATATAGAGCATATTTAGATATGTAGAACTGATGTAGATATTTCGTTACCCACTCTTAATACTACCGCTTCACTAATTTTAAAATATTAAAAAATATATGTGATTTCTCTGTGGTTAAGACATGTAGAAAAATAAGTTTATTGCTTTAAAAATGATCATAGCAGTAGGCATGGACTGGCCATCGGCACATTGGCAAATGTGCCTATGACCAATATACCCTCCCCCAACTTCGAGTGTGCTAATGAATGATGCGAATTCTTGGCTGTGGTCCAAGGTTAATGTGCCACAGATGGTTGCCTGTTGAAAAAACATTATTTTACATTATATATATTTTTTTATTTCAACAGAAGGAATGTGCAAACTTTATCAAAGTGCTCAAAGTTTACAACCATACTCACTTGTATGCCTGTGGAACCGGGGCATTTCATCCTGTCTGTACCTATATTGATGTTGGCCACTACCCAGAGGTAAAATTCTCTAATGTATTTTGTTTATACAGTATGTCAGATAGATGTTAGTGGATGTGGTAGACCATTAGGCAACTGTGTCATCACCATCTCTGAAAGATATCATCTTTTTATTCATGCAGAAATAAATGATGTATGTGTGGATAAAATGTATATAAACACAGCCACTCCTATGTATGCATAAGTATTATATATACATAGCACATAACTGTAAGCTGCATGTTCTAGCTGGTTATAAGTTGTTCAATATGCCCTACTTGGAAATGATGGCTAACTTTATGGTGTGTAATTATGTTTATTTTACCATTCTCTATACATAGATAAAAATAGATTATGGATTTTTTTGGAAAGAATATTGATAGTACAAAATGTGTATAATGAGTGATTGAAAGATGATTTGTTAGTTTGAATTGTATTGAACACTTATTACACTTAAAGGGACAATGTCCCATGCAGCCCCGCCAAAGAAAAATGTCTATTATGGTACTTTGTTTCAGTTGAATGAAAGAGCATAAAGCCCCCCGACTTTAGGGGCTTTTGCACTAGCTTTGGCTGCTTTAAGTAGCCAATCACTGACCAGAAAGATCTCCTATTAAAATAATGCAGAGAATTTGATTAGATCCCATGGAACTATTGAGCAAGCGAGAGAATCTTGACAGCAGATAAGAACCATTTGGCTTATCTATTCCCATTGTTCCTGATGTAAATACTCCAACCCCAATCAGTCCTTTATATTCATCTATTACTGCAAATAAAAATGCTCAAAGGAACACTTAATATAAAATGTTAATAGTTTTAAGAACTTTCATATTAAGTGTCCTAGATTTCTTGTTTGATAAGTTTTTAATAGACATTACATTAAATCTAGGAATTAGTCGAATACATTAATGATGTCTTATTACAAAGGATAGATTTATCGTTGCGATTCAACTAATTGTTAAGCAATCTTACATAACATTAATTGTTATGAGATCATACCTTGGCAGATCTTTTATTTTATTTTTTTCATCTTTAAATGTAATCACAAAAAACAAGCTATCAGTTACTGCCTTTGAATTGCATGACAATTAAGTGTTTCTAGGAAAAAACAATGAATAAGGCACTTTTTTTCTGGGAAGAGTTTGGGCAGTAGTAGTGGAAGGACAACCTTTAAGTACAATTGGAACAAGAGAAAAGAAAGTTTGACGAGATGCCATGACTTAATCATGGCCATCAGATGGCAAGTCAGTAATGGAGTTTATGGGGATATTTGATTAACATTCTTAAATGCTGGAACAAGAATGTGGTATTACTGTGACAGAATAACATTGGAGAGATTGTCTGGGCTCGGCAGGTTGATTTAATGCTTTGCTGTTATATAGAAATGTCAGTTAACGGTATTGGGTAAGCCTTTTTTTTTTGTACATTTTACTGAATCTACCCAATTAATGGTGATGAAAATGTACTAAGTTTATGCAGGTGTTGCTGAAGAAATGATGTTCTAAGGGATGGTAGGGTTATGAGGTGAAGGAAAAAATAATGTTTGTAAATATTAGGCCAGATCACCTCTGAATGACGCAATCATTTCTTGTATGTATGGTAACTTAACTAAAACAAGTTACGGCCTTGCAATAGCTATAGTTCCATGATTTATGTGAAAGATTATGAGAAGTCAAGAGCAGTGCCAACTGAGGCCATTACGGTAACTAATCTATTGGTGATTAGACCAAATACCCATTAAGAGACGTATTAACGGCCCTTCTGTCTCATAACGTATACAAGCTCTGCAATATATACACTATTAGATGCAATACATAGGGATCACATTTAAATACATTCCATACGGACAGTAACACAATAAAGCGCTGCTAAAACAGGTGCAGAGATTTTTTTAATCAACACTTAACTTGGAAAAGTTGAACCCCATGAAAAAATGCGTGCGTTTATTTTTCTTCTTAAACTAAGAGAGTTTTGTGAACATTTTATTAAAAAAATAGCTTGGATGAGTAGGTGTGTTAATGCCGAGAATTTATTTAGTGAATCTCACCTTATTATGCTTTTAGTAGTAAGAGTCTTGGTATATGTTGTATGAGACTTTTTTTCATCATATGTAAAATTTTTATAATTATTATTACTAGATTTAATTTGAATGTAAATAAAAATCAGTTACGGTACCAGTTTGATTATCAAAGCATCACTTTTAGTATGTATATGTGTGATCAAACCTTGTTATATAAAAACACAAAGCTGGAATGGAACCAATACTGTATTGATACTGTAACCTTAATAAATGACTTATGTACGTGACAGCATCTGAAAACAATTCCTCATAGATATTATTTCATGACTGATGTGTTAAGCAATTTTACTGTTTAATTCATGTGGTAAAGTGGTCTTCCAAATTAAAAACATCCTTTTCACTTTTTTATATATTTTTTTTTGAGATGTACTTTATTGAATATCTTTAAGAAATTATTCAACATGTTTACTAATACCTAGTTAATCCAGAGGGGAAAAAAAAACAAGCTCTCCTTTTGTGAACATATGGTGGTGCATAATTATGACAAATGGCTATTTACTCTTCCAGACATCTTCTCTTCTTTCTTAGAGGAAAAAACACATAAAGTTTTATGTTAAAGGACTTTTTTGTTACAGAATATCTCCGTGGAATGTAGATTTTTGTTTTACCTGTCCCCTCAGGCCTCTAATCCATAGTAATAACGAACAGGAAATTCCTTCCTCACAGTACAGTTCCTAGCTTTCTCTTAGCATTTGGAGTGGGTCACAAAACATTCTGGGTGTGGAGTAAGGGTTAGTAGTTTTAATTGCGGTCACGACCCAATAATGTGTTAAGTTTCACTTTTATCCTTGTTTTTTCTTTCTTATTAATGCATTTATCAAACAATTTTATGTACACATATTCATTTAGCTTGTGAATTAGTTGTTTACAACCTACTTAAGCCTATGTTTATTTTCCATAAAATGCAATAATTGTACTAACAATAAAATGTAAAATTAACATTGAATGGATTTTATAATATTTGAGTCCAATAATGTCGTGTAGCAGGCATTTGCAGGCATGAAAATTTACATTTGCTTGTATTACAATTGTTTCCGTGGGCTAGGTTCATTGATGCAATCATATATTTGTGGAAGTAATCAATTAATGTAGGAAAGTAAAACAGATGGGAATTATATTTATATTTAGCTATGTGGTAAATGCATGAAAGTGTAATAAATTAAAAGAGGCTTGGATTCTAGTAAATATATTACTGAATATCAATCCGACTTTAGACTTTAATGGAAAAAATAGAAAATAATTAAACAGAGCTCGGGACAGAGGTGCAAAAGCCAGACCACAACTCAGGAAGTCTGTGGGCTTGTCTGGTGGTTGCAGATTAGTGTTTAATAATGCCTCTGCTACCTCCTTAATTTTAAGTGTGGGGGGATTCCATCACCTTTACTCCAGAACTACTTATGTTGTGTGTACTTCACGTATTGCTTTAAGCCTATTTCCAACCTCATGATGAGCCCCATTAAGGAAGAAACAGCTGTCCATGAATGGTGATCTGGCTTTTGCACTTTTGTCCCAGGCTCTGTTTAAAGGCTGTCTAGTACAGAGTACATTTGCTCCAAGAGGCAAAAATGGTGATCATTGTTAACCTCAGTTGCATACGCCTACCCAGAATCACTTGCAGTGGTGGCAGCACTACAAGAGTTATGTGGCACCATCAAGTGTCTGGGCTTGTCTGGTGGTTGTAGATTAGTGTTAAATAATGCCTCTGCTACCCAGATATCATTAAATCAGATAATGTGCTCATTCATCCAAAGATTGATATAAATTCCACATGCCTTCCAGTCAAACCCAGAGAGTTCCACAAATGCTTATGACTAATTTGAACGGTCTTAAAGATAGCTAATTGTTTTACAGTAGTTGAATGAATTGCGTTAAAGTGACTTTGCAATGCTTAAGCAATGAGGATATTTTGGTGGATTGATATTGCAGTGTTTGTGAGCCTTCTATTTTACGATGACACAAGGAATTGCCCAAATCCATAACAATTTATCTGATCAGCGTAATAATAGTAATTCGCAATAGCAATTCTGTGTGTTTCAAATAAGCCGAGTACAGTTCTACATATATATTTTCCAGCAATCAAATGACAGATTAAAAAAATATATATATATATATTTCTTCCAAGGTCATGCTTAAATCATTATGTAGGAATTAATCACCCATTCTATTCAGCTGCCATTTAGCATATTCAGTGTTGCCCAAGCATATTTCATAATTATACATTTGTGTTTTTTCCCTATCTATTTGTGTCTTGACAGATCTACTAGTCAGTAATTATGTTAACATAGCTCTTTAAATGTCACTACTCATGCGTTCACTTGCAGGAAATAAAAGTTTGAAACTGTCAGAAATTAGAGAGTAAATCTGTCTACTTTCCATCTTGCTCCATGCAGGTATTTGATCTAGTCTATAATTTGTCAGTGTCTGCTCTGAAAATGTGCCTGTCATGTATACCAAAGAAAACCTCTTGTAAATGTGGTTCTCAAACACCAACAGATATCAAAGGCCAAGAGATCTCTGTTTCAGACTATTTAAAACAAGGATGGACTGAATAGTGATGACCATAGCTGCTTTCAAAACATATGCCCTGGATTCATTTCACTAGAATGAGTGACAAGGTGACAATAACCATGCCTTTGAAAGGAGAACCTAATCCGAAAGGCGGCGAGCAAGTCACTCTAGCCTTAGATCCCAAAATTAGATTGTGAACTGTTCTCTAATGTAGGCAGACTTGTAATGGAGATTTCTGTGGGTGCTAAGTAACAACATACCAAAAATATTAATAAAAGCAATAGTTCATAGGTGGTTTGCTTAACCTTTTTTTCAATGGCAGGCACAGAGCTCCTCAACATTTTAGGTCATTGATTGGCCATCAAGAAAGTATATATATATATATATATATATATATATATATATATATATATATATATATATATATGTTTATATATATATATATATATATATATATAGCTATATATATCAAAAACATTTTGGGTTTTTCATATATTGGGTAGAAAGTACACATGAAGTTAGTACAGCTCTCTGACCAGTGATCACTAGCATTCCTGACTTTTTTCATCACCATCATCATGAGATGTATAGTGAGAAAGAATAACCACCGGATCTGGTCTAGAAGCCTAGCTTCTTACAAACAGTTACTTAGTTACCATGAGCATCAAGCAACAAAACAATTTGAAATACTTAAGGTCTGAGATCCACTTAGAGAAAAAGCCCCAGAAATATATCTTAGAACCGGAGATGTTTTAACACCTGCAGAATTACATGCTTATATTTCTTACTCTGGGATGAAATGTATAGTGTCCTAATTATAAATCTGATGTTAGGACTATAAATAATACATAATGCAAAGAAAAATAGACCTGTCAAAAGGGGAAAAAAATTGAATAGCGCAACCTTTCCTTTGTGTCATGAGAGTCTGTATTCAGTGAATAGAAGCAATATCAAGTGTTGGCAAAAGAAGATGAAGGCAGTCAAGCTTGTGAAGATGTAAGGAGACCCTTTTCTGCGTTATCAGATATTTAATGTAAAAAATATTGGCACAAGATGACACACAACATTTTATAATTAGACATTGCACTATGAAATTAAGGGTTGAGTAAGAATACACCTTTTATTTCTATTTTTTCTGACTAGGTCATTCCCTTGCTGAGTGTTTGATCAAAAGTTCATATAATCCATTTTGAGAAAGGCTGTACAGTGTTCATTGGCTGATTCATCAGCACAAGATACATGCATTAAAGAACACTTCTGTACAGGGTCAGCTTCCCCCTGTACTATAATAATAATTCACTAATATATGGAATATTGACTCCTTCTAAGGAGATACTTTGGGTATCAGGGAAGCTGACAGTGTTCTTCCAAACAAGCAAAATTTTTCCAGTGCTTAATCTCCTGCTAGCAGTGCATGGGATTGCATCCCTATGTGGCTATGATAGCCACAAAGGAGGTGAAGAAGCCAATATACCATCAAATAAAAAGGGACATAGGTATTCTGTTTTGTAAATGTCTCACACAGAAAGGCTGCAGAACAAGCAGAGACTGGATGCTGTTAGATTTCAGTGGATTTAAACCAAATATAAAAAACAGACAAACCAGATGGCCAAATGGTTCTTATCTGTTGTCAAATTTGGTTCCAATGTTAGAAAACAGGTATATATGGTTATGATGTCCCCTACATTGTAATTTTAAAGTCCTTGAACTTTCCAGGGTAATACAATGTCATGTCACATCACAATGTTGAGTTAGAGTTAGGGCAGGAATTGACAAGGAGGTTGGAACCCAGCAAGTGTGTCTTTTCCACAGAGAAAAGGTACCCAGGGATCTTACCTAGACTGTTTTCACCTAACTGGCTGCCACAAGCAGATATAAGCTTATATTAAAAGTTAAAGAATGACAGGGGCACCTTAAATAGGACATTATGGAGCTTGAAAAAGTTACAAAGCTACAAATTAAATAGGATGAAAAGAACACCTAAGCTTTAAATAAGTTACTTTTGTTTACACTAGAAAAAAGACATCTTAGAGGGGATATGACATCATTATGCAAATTCATATGGGGACAATGCCAGACACTCTATCGATAGATGCCTTTAAATATGAGTTGACTGATTTTCTTTTTTTTAGAAAAGAAGAATATACAGGGAATAGATTTTTTTAAATGATATTATTAGTTATTGCTTGTTGATGCAGTGACACATCAGATTGTCATTTTGGAATCAAGAGGAAATTTTGTGCGGCTGCTTTTTTTTCCTTTTCACAATTTAGTGGATCTGTTATATCAGCTCCCTCTTTTTATTTATAACATTATTATTTAAATTGAAGACTTTACAGTTTAATTATCTGCATAATAGTTTCATTATTCAGTCCCAAAGAGAATTAAACTATTAGACCGCCAAATCTGCTCCACATAATGGTTTTATAATTTATGAAATTGAAAAGAACAGGGGCACAACAACAATATAATTTAATGAACCTTATAGAGACACTACAATATATCATCTGTACAATATTTCACTTTTTGTGTTTTTTTAATGCATCACACATTATGGAGATTTACTAGTGAATTAGTTTTGATTACTAGCTGTGTCCCAGCTCTTCATATATTATGTCATATATTAGGTTCAAGTTCCTCTGTGTGTCTCTTTGCATCTACTAAAATGAGAGGAGGAGTTTGAGCCAGCTCCAACTAATACTCCTCTAGGAATGAGCCAAACCAAGCCAAAGCCTCTCGTTGGGGTCAAACCTGGCTGGTTCCACTGTTTCTTTTAAGATCCAAGTGTTGGGCTTCATCCAATGCCTTCTCATGCAGCTCTATTTGACACAAAGCCTGGCTCCACTTAACATCTTAAAAATACAATAAAATAAAATACGTTGATAGTATTGAATGGATATATCAAATATAAAAATAATGTAGGATCTAGGTAATATCAAGA
Organism: Spea bombifrons; assembly: GCF_027358695.1. Lineage (NCBI taxonomy): Eukaryota > Metazoa > Chordata > Amphibia > Anura > Pelobatidae > Spea > Spea bombifrons. Next base: position 64,023,108 of record NC_071090.1, on the reverse strand, counting down.
GTAAGCCATGTACACATACCTTCTGTGACATCTTAACAAAAGTGGTGGCTAAGCATAGGCTAAAATAGTCATGTCTATGTAGGGGTAGACATAACATTACTCCGACCCATGGGGAATACAGGCACATAATTAGCTAAAAATACCACTACAACTAAATATGTTTTTTAATTGTATTTTGCTGCTGTCAGTAACACTGAGTTTGTAACTATTTAAGGGCTACATTTTGTTATTAACCTTAACAAAACCAGACCCATTTGAATTTAAGGTTTATGACAAGTTCAACACTTTTAAGAACTTCCGCTTAGAATGTCTCTTGAGAAAGCAAGGTATCATTATTCCTCATTTCCAAAGTCAGGTGGTGTCACTTCTACAAAGTATTATTTAAGACCAAAAGTCAATCATCCCCTTAAAGGTGGAAGACTGAAAGACATGTCGGAAATTGAGGCTCCTCCATGATCTGCAATTATGACACTGCTGGAAAGCTAACAGTACTATCCTCAGTGTCTGTTTAGTCAAGTGTAAAAAAACAGCTATTGAACTGTACTTAACATCCCCTACAAACATGCCAAAAAGTAGGAGAATATGCAAATCTTTTAAGCAAAAAGTAGACGACTAAATAAGTCAAGAATTTGGCAGTGTATCTGACATTGCCATTTGTAGCAGCTTTATTATGGAAATAAAAGAAAAACATTTGGAAAAAAAAGCTCTGCCCATTTTCTTCTTGTATGTTTCTACTCTAATATTGGTCCAAAAGAAGGTGGACTCTTAAAATACTCTTATATCGGGCCAACATAGAAAAATGTCATAAGCTTTGAGGACCTCATAGGTCCCTTCTTAGTTGGATTGAATTGGGTAGAGATCTATGGGCTCATGAAACAGGCATGCAAGTCTGTACATGTTTTTCTTTAAGACCATCCTTTTCAGCTAAACACAGTCTTTTGAGCTAACAATTACATTCTGTAGCAGTTAACATACAAAGTATATAATGGTGTTTAACAGAATCATCAAGATTCTAAATATTGGTGTGAAATAATTTGAATGTGAAAGAATACTTGTGTAAGTCAGCTATACTTACCTACCTACTCTAGGTATGTGACAGCAGTGTGACTCTTTGAAGAAATTAGTTTTAGCCAAAATATATTGGGACAGGTGAGATGGTTAATCAGAGGTGATCAACTAGAAAATAAGACTTTGCAGCTGAGGCCTGTAATGTGGTTTGTGAACTGACCCATTTCTTTTGAGTGGAGCTCATGTTACGAAAATCATTTGTTCATAGAAGTGTGGCAAATGTTTAAAGGAGTTTCAACTAAAGGTTGGATATGGATTCTGTGAACAGAATTCCAACAAGCAAGCATGGATACCACTTAAAACTACATAATATATACATGCATTAGATGTATACTAATTTGTACTAATACTGATTTGTGTGAATATACTGTCACATATCATTGTCTACTTCTTAAAAATGAAAAGATATTTCCGAATGCCAAGTTAACATATAATGATATGTATTGAGCTGTTGAACTGTTTTACTTTATATTTTAAGTATACGTATTTTAAGTGGCAAGTATGGATCTTATTAGATCAATAGTACCACTTAAGCTCTGCAAAAGCGAGTTGAAGAAAGCTGAGTGACCATACAGCCCAAATGCCATTGTTTTCATAGTCACTCTCGTCTTAGATTTAGGATAGCTGGATGTCTGTATCATACATGTTTAAAATTCATCACTTTAATAGCCTCCACCACCTCTTCTAGAAGGTTGTTCCTCTTATCTACCACCGTCACAGAAAAGTAAACTGCCCCTGTGGCTACCACTTTTTGTGGAAGTGCACCAATTGGCCAGTAATGGAAATAGATTCATGGAAAAAGAGAGGTACAGAAACACTTTTTTTCCCACAAATCCTTACAGAAGGAACCCTGGGACCCATGTAAGGGCCAACTCTGTTAAGGGACATCTGATCATGTGGTGGAGGTGACATTTCATGCTGCCTCTGCAAAGTGCTGGCCTAGGCCAAGATACTGCCCTGCATTAATGTGCTGTGGCTATAATATACCTTGTGATCTGAGAATACAGATCACTGAAGAATCCTATTGTTTTGCAAAACACAGTAATGAATTGGTTAAATTGTAATAGAGAAATGAGACATGAAGGCTAAATACAAAAAAAAGTGAGAAACACTTTTTATTGGAATTGCAGCCATTATAGGGTAAGACATGCACAATTACCTCCCAGCTAGCCATTTTATTCTCTTGTAAAATAGTTACTTATTAAATTGTATAACCTTTACATTATGTTAGACGTGGAATTTTTATTCAGAATCAGTAGCAAAAATATAATTTTATCTTTAACTTCCAGTATGTATGTTTTTAGTCTTGCAAAATAGTTAATTTCATATTAAGTTAATGATTACAATTACTGTGTAGATCTAAACACTTCTATGTTTCCAAGCCACACTGTTATAAAGTTAAGGAACACTCCTTTCCGCTTTTGTCACCACAAAGATTTATATACCTGTTAAAACTAGCTGTTTGAAATTATAGGTAAAAACATTGAAATGGAAATTAGAAAGAACTAGGGGGGTGGGTACAGTGTCCTTTACAGCTTCAGTCTTTAAACGTTAGGTCCAATAACCCTGTGTATGTAGAAGCATTAATCATTGTCCTGTCTGATTACTTTGACAATATTAAGTTCATCAAACACAGTGATTCACCATAAGGCAGATGATCTTAGAACTCTTTTTAGGGAACACTGTATGAAGCCAAAGAAGAGGTTATAGCAGGTAATTTTCTGACATCCATCACCCGAGCTTGAGTACATGCTGCTCATTTCTGGCCCATGCCCTGATTAATCATATTCTTCAGCAGGGCATGGGGTCAACAGTCTTTGTATCCTGAGAGTAAATCCAGATCTCCATGAACATTTTTTTCTAATTTCATAATTATGAAATTCCTTACAGTGGATCTGGGACAGTTCAGCATATGTGATGCCATGGGCTCGTCCACTCTCAATTTGGGCAGTTTGTGTGAGCCTCATATACCATTCATGTTATGGGGGCTGTGACATGACATCACAGGAGTTACACCTAAGGAACACCCTGCCCCCCACATAAATCTTGCATGAGCACCACTCACCTTGAGAACTGTGCATGCAATCTGCAATACCAATTAACTGGATTTTTGCAAAGACCGTTGATGACCAGTGGTGTATTTCAAAATAGGCAATCTAGGATACAATGCAATATCCCAGAGCAAAACATAAAGATCAACAGCAGCAAAGGTATCAAGGGGTGGCTACCCTGGGTTAACGCCTAAGGCAGTGCCAAAGTTAACCATTGCTGGCAACCAGGACATAATTGTTGGCTTGTTGGCAGGACTGTCCCGATAACTTTGGGATTACTAGCATCTAAGAGTATACCAAAACTGAAAACCACTAAAAATGTGAAAATTCAAATAATTATTAAGAAAAGGAAGTAGTAAAGGGACTACTTTGCTAAACAAGTGATTATGTGTTATTGTCTTGCAAACTATTTCTCATAATAAGTCATAGTTATTCTCATTGTTTAAATTAATTTAACTAGAAGACAAAGACTGTATAAATGTAAAAGAGTACTGAATTTCCTCTCATGAAGTGTTTTCATTTTGAACTTAACACCCAAATTACTTCTTGGCAGTATGAACAGTTATACTCATTTGACGATAATTGAATGTTAAAGGGGCATTATTGTGTGGTCATTATCACCACATACAAATGTATTGTCTCTTCTATAACTCTTTAGTGCTTTGAAGGAACGGGAATTACCAAACATTAAAAAAAAAGAAATAATAACTAAATAATAATAAAAATCAAAATACAGTTTTTCAGCTATTATATGCGATTTCAGGACCTTAGCCAATTGAAAATGATGTTCCCCAGTTATAAAACTTCTCCCCATTGTTAAGGAAATCTTTGTATTTTCTGTATAGAAATGGTAATTTATCACTTATATGCAACCCAGAAATCTCAGTAGAATGCCTCACAGTCAATAAATGGAGGATTATGAATTCTAAATTGTCCATTTCTGTTCTATTACCTAATCCATATGACAGCCACCGTTACTTTCTAACTTGCTATAAAAAAAAGAACATAAATTTCAGATGCTTTTCTGTTTTTATTCCTCAATAAGACAATGCATTTGATATAATTATGTAACCATTCTTTTCTCTGCTTGTGTATCTGTGCAACATTTTTTTTAAAATAATTGCCCTCCTTTTATCTATCATAGGATACAAAGAAACTTTTATGTGTTTCAGATCCTTAGAAAAGCTAAAAACAAGAATAGCACAACAGAAAAAAAAAATGGCAAGTTATAGCTTGGTTAAATAGCATGAAAATACCGCAAAATATAATATATCCAAGTTCCTGTTTCAATTATTTTGCATGTTAACGGAGCAAGGTTATGTAAAAAAAAAGTTCTGGAATGTTTCATTCAAGAAAGTATATTTTCCCAGGGAATAAGCTGTCAGCCTGGACTCCTGCTAGGCTTGTCATATCTGAACTTAAACTGATCTCACCTTTCAATGTGAAAGTCTTAAAAACAAATCTTAAGCTAAGAAAAATACAGCATGTGTTTTATTTGTTTCCCTCTATTATATACCATAATGATACAAAACAGAGCAGTTAAAATACCATTAGCAAATGACGTTGGAAGTAGTTCAGAACACTTAAGTGTTTTTATCTTTACCTTAATCGTCATTCACCTGGGACATGTGCCAAAAAATACAATTTTAAAAATAAGTTAAGGTAACGCAAATACATAATAATATGTCAATTTTGGACATTAACCTTTACCTTTTAAACTTGCTTATATATTGTTTCATTGTATTGAGAAAAACACCAATTCACCACGTTTTTGCTGAGCTAGGATGCTCATGGCATTTTAGATTGAATGCTGTCTCAGCCAGGTGCGTTTGGACCAGGTTCTCTTATCATGCCAAAAGTGATATCGGCAGACACAAGAAGAAATAATTAATAGTAAATCAAGTGTTATCTCCCAAAATGATTACGTCTATGCAACATAAGAAAGTCAATAAACTGTTGTGTTGTCAAGAATTAAATGTACTAAAAATACCACCTCATTGTAACAGTACTTGCTACCTTTTAAATGTTTCGGTGTGTGTGGGTTGATCGTAATATAAGTAACTGTTGTCAGTGAAAAGATTATATAATTACCAGTCTCCTGTACAGGCGTATTATTCCTTCTCTCTAATTAAACCAATGTTGTCTTCTTACTTCTCACATTCATTATAATTAGCTAGCAAAATGAATGTCCATATGTACGATATGATTTGTTGTATTGACATATACTATGTGTTTGCATGTAAGGTTAACAGACTGAATGCACAGCTGAATTGCCACTGTCTATTTTTGTAACTGGTTGTTTTTAATGTCATATTAATGAAGAACATTCAGCTCATTATCATAATGTACAGAAATGGGACAATGCACAAACCTAATGCCCTTCTGCATTCTGATATCTGCTATAGTTACAAAGCAAATGACAAATGAAACATTAAAAATATAAAGATTATCCGGTTTGGAAGGATAACCTTAGGTGCATATTGGGAAACATGCCATAAGCACACCAGCAGTGACTTATACTGACCTAGGCTGAGTAGGCCCAGGCCTAGTGCGGCAGGTTCAAGGGTATGGCAGCCCCCTGATACATAACCAGGGGAGAGATTTCCCTCCCGGGCGATAGATGGTAAGCTCTTTCGAGAAGGGCCCCCCTCACTTGAGGCAACAGCCTGCCAGGATATGACGCCATATATATATATATGTAAATGGTTATATGTATATATATTGTATCAGAGATGCTGACCATGGAGGTGGAGGGGACAGGGGCTGCCCCAAAGGTAATTGCAATTAGTACATATTTGTTATTAAAATAACTGTATACAACATAGGCTAGGTTTATGCTCTGTTCTATATTAGCACACTGGAGGCAAGTATCTTTAAATGTCTAATTGTACGATTCTGTGCAGTTTTACAATCACTTTGAGACTCCATGCCCTTGCCTGTAGTAGCTAGCGTTTTGGGGAGGTTAACTACACTTATTAACAGTATTTAATATAGTCATACTTAGTATTTTATGGATTACATTACTGATGCAATAATTGATCATTAACACATGCATTGCATTATAATATTATAGACATATTGTTGTTAACATCTATCCTAAGTTGTTGCATGTACAATGTTTATCAAGGGGAAACCCAATGTTGATGCGTTGGGGACTGGGTTATTGTGAGGTCAGATAGCCGAGGACAGGAGGCTGGCTTGGTGCGAGGATGAAAAACAACTGTGAACCAATACTTTTTTCCCAAAACACTTTCATACAGCAACTTTAGGAAATTGTTCTTAAACCAAGATAGTCTAGAATCTGCCAGGTAACATAATCTCAACTTCTTTCTTTTTTATGACACTTAAGGAAAAAACAGGAAATGTTTCTTAAAAGATAATTAACTGTTCTGATCTAATCATCATTTTGTTATTATTCTGTGTCAACAACAATCAAGTAATTGTGTTTCCTTTCAAGTAATAAAGATGATGGTTTGGTGCAGACATTAAATCTAATAGTATTAATAATATTAGACTGTAATGTTTGGTCTTCCCCTGTTTTAGTCTTTTATATAGATCCGGAACTATTATTACATTGGTAGATTGCGCAACATTAAACGTTAAGATTTCAGCTTTTTGTTAATATAATAAAGAAAACTCAACAAAACTGTATTCCGATCTGTTAATACTATACATGGTATGTCTAGATGATTAATGGAATGCTGATTTTCTCTAGTGGCCTCTAACCTAGAGAAATAACAAATAGGACAGAGGTTACATTGCCAGCGTTAGTAAGGGATTAGAGGGTAATGAGATGGGGCAACGAGAGGCAACAGTTTTAGACAAACTTAGAAATGATTTATAGATCTTACTGTTAAACCAAAACTGCCGGGACTAACCTCCATTTTTATTGTTTTTTTAATTGTAAGTTTTATGAGCTTTCATACTTTTATAAATGAATCTGAATTAGCAACAACCAAAAAAATCTATAAACAGTATGCAGAAAATATGACATTTTTCATAATTTTTATTCAAACTCAGAGTATTATATGTTTACTAATTTATGTAAGCACCATTTAATAAGATAAATATGTTCCCTTTCAACATTTAGTACTATTTTGCATCTGCAAAATACATTCTTAAGATTAACGTCTATGTAAATCGGATAGCAAAGCCTACCAAAGCCTACTTTACACATTTACATGGGCATACATTACATTGTGCATTTTATGAGTGATCCCAGCTGTATTTAGAAAAAAAATATGTTTGATTATGCAACTGTTCATTTTCTCCCATGTATATAGAAAATTAGAGGGCAGTATTTATTCCAAGATCACTCATCTTTCTGAGTTCAAATTAAAAGGCACAATATGGAATGTGCAATTGCTGTGCGGTTCCAAACCATATTTCCACAGAAGGTGTTATTTAAAACAGCTGCCCTGGCTGCTTGGTATGTATCTGTGGCATGTGTGGCAATATCAGGATGATTCATTACAGTACATATGCAATGCTTGACACTGGAATTTGTGCGTACTGCGATGACAGGAGTTCTTTATCATTTGAATATTTCCTGGCACATCGCTGGCACAAAGACGATGAAATGCTGCAAGGTACTCCATTTGTGGCCAGCAGATAGTGGGGACATTTATTTGTATTTATTCCATAACTGCGTATGCATTTCTACATAAAGCATATGCAGACTACATTTACATCTTTTAATGTCTTCATCCATTTTTACTACCTTTTTTTTTTAGTTAACATAATGGTGAACCATGTAACATGTATTACTACTATTTCACGGGGGGGGGGGTAATAATTATTTTATTTTAAGGCATCGGTGAGGCTAATAGTTTGATATTCTTTCAGTCATATGAGCAATGTTTAATTTAGAAATGGTGCTCATTTAGCTTATTGTAGGCTGCTCCCCTTCTCCTGACAGATAGTACCCCTACCTGTACTGATCATGGCCTATGGGACATGCACTTTTCTCTATGAAAAGAAGGGGAGAATGGCAGGGTCATTGTAAGTGTTGAAGGAATAGTCATATGTCCAATGTAATGAAATGTAACCAAGTATCCAGTTTACATCACAAATTACATTGCTGATAACATGATATAACATTCACATGTCCCTATAATGTAACGTTTGAGTGGATTGTGCACCCCTAAGAATAATCCAGTATATTTCTTAAAAACACTCGGACAATATATTAGCTATACATTAAAAGTGTAATGTCTTATAGCCCTTTCAAGTACACATACATTTCCTAAATTGCTACTTTGGAGGTCCTGATCGGTACAATAACTAGTCATTTATTTTATTATGTTTACTAAAACGCACCAAAACCGTTTGGCATCCAGGTGTTACCAACAATCTGTCAGTCTCATTTGCATTATGATTACCATGAGCATCTGGAACACATGCAGTTATGGCAGTAACTTTCATTTATTCCACTTTTGGAATAGACAATTCCCTTGTCTCCTATTGGATGGGCTGATTTCTGTTCTGACTTTTTTATTGTGTAGTGTTACAAATACTGATTTTCTAAAAGAAAAACCCAAATTAACTGTATGCAAATTGGGGAAGTGATCTCAACTGCTACAGTCTAGAAGGACATTGGTGAAATTGGCTACTGTAGATGTTTAATGCAATACACTACCCATTTAATAGCATAGTGTTCGTTTTATAACACAATCTCATTGATACTAAAAGAGTCAGTCCTCGGAAATGTAAATTTAATATGTGTAACCAATGTTCAAGTTCAGTGTCTGATGTCAAAAATAAGTTACCTCTTATACAAAAGATATATTAAATTATGCACAGATTAGGGAATATAAGGAATGTATATTCAGTTGTTGTTAATGTTACAACATGAATATTCTGTTTTGTGTCTTAGAGAAGGTTATGAAGCTATGTCATTTGGAGAAACTTCTGGCAAGCCTTTAAGACTAGAATGTTGGAGACAGCAGCGAGTTATAATATCTTCTCCAGTTTATGTGTATTAACTGTCCATTTCTAACCACCCTCTTTCTCTTTATGAACATCCACTTTTGGCCATCCTGCACACTTTGAACCCTCTTCAACTCTACTTATGGCCACTTGGACACATATATAAACAACAGATTCCTTCACAGATTCCTTCAAAGGCTTTACCATCAATAAATCAAACACTCTAGAATCTTAATAGGTAACCTAAAAAAGATTTTTCAATACCCAATTATGTGACTATTGTAGATGTACCCTTGAGATGTTACTGATTTATCACATACCATCTCAAGTTTTCATAGAAGGAGGTACAGTAACAGGTGCACCCACTAGAAGCTCATCTCATCATTATATATCAATACATGTGAATGCCTTATGTCAGCAAATACCTGCTGAAAAATTACAGCAACCATATAAAAAAAATATTTTTTTACATGTAACTCCAATGTTCCTGCACACCAGAAAGGAATGCAGGGCCTCGCCAGGCTCTCCCCCACCATATGAAGTGACAATGACCATTAACCCTCATCCTCACTCCACGCCATCCTCCTGGATCCTATCCTCAACTTTCTGAGCTCACAATACCCTAGTCCCCAACACATCAACACTGGGATTTCCCTTAAAAACATAGTGCGCACAACACCTTAGGATAAATGTTAACAACAACATGTCTATAATATTATAATGTAATTTAAATTCAGTTGTGATATAACCAATGTGGCATACTCCTCATTACATCTATGCTTGGATTGTCACACAAAACCTTTCTCTGAAAAATGTCCCTGAAATGACCTGTAAGTAAGTGCTTCATATGCAATTAGACTCCCAAATCTTTTTAATTTTTGTCAATCGTGAAAATGTCATGTTAACCCTGACAACAAATTCTACAGATCTGTATTTCAATCTAGAATAGATAGATATTTAGACAGACATACCCACTTATACAAATAGAAACACAAATACCAAGACAAAAGTGTTATGGAACCTTTAAATAGATACCATTTTAGAAAAAAGAAAATCCCAAAATAACGTCAACACATTTGTCTACACCTTAATATATTTCTAAACATCAAAGTGCGCTAAGAGGAATTTGAATTCTCTCATATATGATGTGCATGCATCCCTTTTTTCCGTATGGTAAGCCCTCTGACCTGCAGTATTAAGTTTACTTTTGTGTTAAATCCATATCCCATTATATGTTGAAATGTATAGCATGATATTATGTACGCTCTCTGACGTACTCGAAAAATGTCTCTTCTAATCAGCTTGAAATGAATGGAATGTTGCAGAATAGACAAATGGTTTTATTGCTAGGTCCTGAGGGTCTACTTCTGAATCACTACAGAGAGTGCATCCAGTTATGATGATGGTGGTTAAATGATACAGAAATAGACTTCACATGTCAGAACTGTATTTGAACTGAAGCATGTAAACACTTCATATTCCTTCCGCTCATTTCACTCTAATAGCAGTTTCCGCTTTTGATGTAACAAATTGCCTTAATCTGTGAAAAAAACCCGAAATGTAAAACAATGGCATTTTTTTACGTAGGTTGAACGCCATTAAAACGTTTTTTGAATGATCTCTACACTCTTCGAGCCACTAGCTATCGGCTTTAAAGGGGCGGACAAGTGAAACAAGTGGTGGCATGATTGTTATGCCTCTGCTTGTCATACATGTATCTTCTGATTTATAATGCTGATGGCTGTTAGTAAAAAGGAAAACTCAACCTTCCTCGAAATTATAGAAAAAAAACAACAACTTTTTAATGGCCATCCAGGCCACAAGCTGCAGGGTAGGTGGGTAGTCATGTTTTAGAATATGTGTAAATGCTGATCTTCCAGAATAGTGTATACAGATCTATTACACTGTATTTTTATACATAATACAATATTTTTAAATGAACTGTGTTCTTGAAAAAAAGAATTACTCTTACACAATATAATCACTGACCCCTCTTTTGTGTTTTTGACCAGCAGGATAACATATTTAGACTAGAGGACACCGTTTTTGAGAATGGCAGAGGGAAGAGTCCTTATGATCCCAAACTGTTAACAGCCTCTCTTTTGATTGGTGAGTAAACGATAATAGCTTGTATGGTAATAGTGAGTGATGTGTAGCATGTACATGTATGGGATATATATATATATATATATATATATATATATATATATATATATATATATAATAATTTTATTGCCTCTCGTTTTCTCTTTTCCTACCTAGAGACATTGCAATAGCAGTTCCTTAACTAACATTTTTATGAAAACTACTAAATTGTGAAAATGTGTCCACATCACATCTAAATAACCACAACCAGATGCATGTATCATACAGCTGTGTTTTTTAAGTTGCCATCACTGCTGGAGTTTTAGGAAGGAAAGATGGATGAATATAGCAAGATGTAGATTAACATAAAAAACAGGCAAATTGGTTTTAGCAGTTAAATTATAGTATTACCTTGCAAAGGATACAACTTACAGTTACAAATACGCATTCTGGTAAAACTACCTGACTGCTTTATGTAACATTGTTTTACTGACTTATTTACTACTCCAGCAGATACGGTAACCGTTATTTGTCCTCGACAACGCTATCTTTTGACTGTTTAAGCGAGAATACATCTGTTCTCTTGCTGCATTTGTTTTTGTAATTTAGTCGTTCCACAGACTCTATCCTTCAGGCCAAATGCTGAGTGTCCTGCATGAAATGCTGATCAGAATTCATTTTTTTTTGTCTCTATATTTTCCAGTTAATAACCGCAGATGAATATTTCTTCAACGAAATGTTGAGTCACCCATACTTCCAAATGTTTTCTTAGAGAAGCAATTTGGATGTGTGTCAAGTATGAAATGATGATATGCAAATATAGTTTTATTCATGTATCTATATAAACGTAGACTCCATGCTTGTTTGCAGGACCCTTATAATGGGTTGTCTCTGTCTAGATTGTTGCATAATGTGCTTTAAACACTATATCTAGTGCTGTGGAATTTGCTAAAAATATATTAATTCATGATAAACTTACTAATGTTATATTGGCATTAACAAAAATATTATGCATAAGGAAAATATCTTCTGATCCCAATTTTTTTTTTTAGATATGATTTTATTACAAATATTTTATTGCTATTGTGTTGAAACATTAACCCAATGTTTGCATGCTTTATATACTTTATATATACAAACTATAATTGTAACAGCTGGAAGAAAACACTTTAATTTTTTTTTTTTATTAATCTAGAAGTTTTAGTTGGGTTGTAGACTGTTGTCTTTCAAAATAAAAGATCAAATACAGACTTAGTATATGTATCTTTTTAAATACATATGTATCGTTGAGATTATGGACCTCTTAACCTATTCAGAAGGGTTGCAAAAACAAAAGGGATTTAAGAGTTGTGTTTCTAAAGGTATCTTCTAACAGCAGAAATCAATTTCCACACCTTGATAACCATCTTCAATTGATTGGTCACTTATATAACTCTTATCCCCAGTATGCTTTCTTTTCTGTAACATGATCGTAGAGTGCACAAAAGTGTGTTGGAAAACATGCTCCTTCGACGTGTTCAGTCATACCGCATCTGTGCAAAGATCAAACTTAACCATGCTGATATATTATACATTATCAGACTCGCACTGCAGCATAATGCAGGATCTACGCCAAGCGCTCCATTTACTCTGTTCTGCTGCTGGATCAAATTATAGGCAGACAGAACAGTCTCATACCGAGTACCGACAATTGATTTTTGCTCTGAATTATACCTTGAATTCTGGGCTAATAATGAAATGTAATTATGAGATAACATTTATATTGCAGCCATTTTTTTTTTGAAGTCACTTTACATAGAGCCGAAGGTTTGAGTATATATTCGATAAGTAATGTTGCTGAACATTTTTGATTGACCTCGTCCGTTCAGCACTGGAATGTAAGGTGCTTTGTTCCTTTATATTAAGTACCATTGATTTCTCCGGCTCTGTTGTGTAAGTGATAACAACACAAAAAGGTTATATAAAGGTTGTGAAACACAGCAAAGTCACTTTAATACTAAAGTTTTATTTTAGTTTTTTTTCTTCCTTGTAATCACATGGGAAAGGCTATAATTAATGGTATTTCTGTACATCAAGTTAAAACCCACACAAATTGTTAATAAGTAGCACCGTTTAATGTATTCATATGCCTCCTGCTGAGTAAGCTGGGTCATTTATAGTACTTTTAATGTCTGAAGTGAATCTATATAATTCCAGGTCTCTCCATGCTGTCACGTGCATATCTTTTCTGTGATTAATTACGTCCCTATAATTTTCTACCTTTTCTTCCCTTTATAATTTGCTTTTTTTTTAAAGCAACTCTACCAAACTTTTCCTACCAAAGTTTAGAATTGAAACGGCCATGCTTAACACATAACATTGCAATTATTTCAATCATATAAATTATAATTGAAATGCCTGCATTGAGTTTTACAGTTGCAAGTCATGTTAGGGGGTCCCAAATCCAACAGGGCAGATTTGATGATGCTTTGTTAGGTACAGATCAAGGTGACTTATGGACTAAATGACTCAGTTATGCTTTAAAATAAATCATTTTAAGGGGACAGTTCACTAAAAATAATGCATATTTTATGAGTACTTTATTAGTACTTTAATGTGCATTCTTTAAGCATAAAATAAGCTATTGTGATATTGCATGTGCTCCCCTACCTATTAACCCCCCAAAAACACAATTATGAGCAGACTAGATAAGCTTTCTGATTCTATATTTAGTAAATACATGTTTTTTGTATTATTTAATGGTTGATTAAATTAAAATAGCTGATAATATTCATGATCTACAGCCACCTTGATTCTCTTTTACAATGGTTATGAAGTCATGGGAGTTGTAGTCCACAAAAGCAGGTGCACATTCATAATATGATATGGTATATACAGTATATAATATATAATTAAATAAATAATCATTTAACCCCATTGAATGCCTAGGTATTCTGCATATACTCCCAGGTGAATTGTAAACTGTGTTTTCTTCCACTAAATGTAACCAGAGGAAAACTATGAAAATTAGCCCAGACACAAAGGTAGAAAATATGTACTGGCACATGGTATCCAAAGGGTTAACAGATCTTTTAGACATAATTGTATATTCCTGATTAAACAGACAGCTTTTATATTATTATTATATATAAATATTATAATATTATTATATATATTTTGTAGCGCTCATCAATCATGCCCATTCTTAATTTAGGTGCATTTAGTTTTAACAAAAAGAATGAAATACCAAGTTGTACAAAGATGAACATAAATAACAATGTTAGGCTCTGTATACCCGGTATAATAAATGCTTCAAATTATTAGATATCTGGGCTATACCTAATATAAGAGAAAAATATCCACAAGTACAGGATTTGGTTGGTAAGTACTAATGTTTTATAGGGGTGGTCTTCTAGCTCAGTGTCTCAGCCCATTTGCTGTAGATTTTCTGGAACAAAACGGAAAAAAAAATCCACTGCGCAAAAAGGTTATAGAAAACACTTAATTTGAATTCAGAACACAAGCAGACCAGTTTTATAAGACAACATAACTAAGCCATTACATAAGGCTGCAATATCTGGTTATATGTACAATGGAGCTGGTGAAAACAAAAACAAATTTTATATATATATATATATATATATATATATATAATGTAAAAACACTGATATATTCTTTTTTCCCATTTCACAGATGGGGAGCTGTATTCTGGAACTGCAGCAGATTTTATGGGAAGAGATTTTGCCATTTTCCGCACGCTTGGAAATCATCATCCAATTAGGACAGAGCAGCATGACTCCAGATGGTTAAATGGTAAGCAGAGCACCTAATATAAAATTATGTCGATATGGAAACACTTACATTTTGGGTTCTGAAATAAAGCCATTGAGAATAGTAAAACACATGTTTTGTCAAGAATTCTGTACTAATCATGCAGCTTATCCTATTTATTTATTTTTGCATGTGATAGACGAAAAGATATTTGTGATACACATCAATTTAAAAAAAAATATACTTTTTTATTATTATTTTGATATATACATTAAAGCAGACATTTTTCATTGAAATATGAGTAGAAAAGCTAAACTAAATGCGCATATTGTAGTTTTAGTAACTGACCACTTGGGATTAAATTAAGTTGTTTCAACTGCTTCTGGAACATTTGCATGTAGCGGCATATTTTACTTACTCGCCAAAACCAGTCAGGATTTGGCAATGATTTTTCATTGTATTTTCCTTTCTGTTTTATTGTCTTAAACATTGAGTGGAATGTTTTGTTTTGTTTTATTAAGGTTTTGTACGCTAGAGAGAGCCAAAATATGTCCAGCTCTGCTTCAAACAAAATTATGACTCAATACTGGAGAAAAGGATGAATTTCACAAATTTAAATGACTTCTGGTTTTATGATTTGCTGGGCCGGGGAGTCAATCAGTAGATGTCTGTAGTATTAACAAGACTGTTATAAAAATAGAACCAGTAACTAACATTCAAGAAATAATCCGGTTTCTGGATTCTGTTTTGCATTTCTTGTTCCATGAAGCTTTAAGGGATACCCCAGCCATCATGTGCACATTAATGGTGTTTTCCAATGCATGCAAGGACCCATGCCATATGTCCCCACGTGTGTAAATGTAAGCACTTTCTTGACTTTTGCTATTGTTACATTACGAATGTTACAGTTGTATCTGGAAATTAATGTACAGAGTGCATGAACATTAAGACTGTCTCTCTAAAAATGGGATAGTTGGCAGGTTTGATGATTTTAGTTACAACATGACATGACAAGACTTGGTATGATTATGAGGCTCAGGGGTTGCAGACTCTTAACGTCACAAGACCGTATTCTACCACCATCATCATGATGTGTATGATGTATTCTTTACAGACAACACTGGGCTTTATATTTATTTTCTGCAGGTCATAGGTCAAGGAAAGGTGAACTTATTTTCCATTTTGGTAAATAAGGAACTTGAAAACAAATTGCTGAACTTTCATCTTCTTAGATATGCATTTTTATGAGCTTATAAAAAAGTTAATTTTTCTAAGAGATACGCAAGTAAACAAGTGTGTATAGTGAAGAAACCAAAAGGTTGGGTAAGTTAAACTATTTAGCATTGGTAAATATCAATGAAAAGAACAACAAACATATTCTACAGATAAATCACAATGAGATGTTCATGGCACTACATGACTAGTCTATATTAATATTTACCTACTCATCTATAGTAAAATTTTAAATTACTATAGAAATCAGTGGAATGTTCGTTATTACTCTATCTCTCACCCTATACCCAGAATTTGGCTTTGTAAATACAACCTGATATTCGTGACTATTTAATGTGATGACCGGGTCATCCTACGAAAGCAGTATAGATTAGAACATGGTAGAGACATCAGTAAAACCACACACCTCCTATGTGTCTTGTTTTGGAAAGACTGTCTCTTTTAGGCACCCAAACTCCTGATGTCTCTCTTTTCTAGAAAGCTCAGACTGTTGATTAGTGTGAGTTTAACACAGTGTTCTACAGTCCTTCTTACTCTACTAAGTACCTTTGGATACATAAATAGCTACCAATAGATAACTAAATCACATAAAAAGGCCTTCATAAAGCCCCACACCCCTATCTCCACCTTTAACAACATCCTCCATAAAAAGTGTCTCTCTTTGGCTCTTTGAAAGGTTGGAATTTATGAAATTGTCTGGCCCCTGCAGTCTGTACGTATATAACCATAGCCCTCACATTCAGGCTGAAAACCACCACAACCAGCTATGAGGTTTCCATATATACACAATTCCTGTCTACCTCTGAAGAGCAAACAATAGACAATACTGACATTCCTCAAGGACCACCAAACATTTTTAACATCCTTACCGTCCTTCATTAAAAAATAAGGGAGCCTAAAATGCAAAATATCAGTCCTCTATTGACAACCTATCTTTGGTTTAACCAGTCTTGAACCAAACTTCATCTATTACCCTCAACTTTTTGGCTATATAGTCAGCATTAAATAAGTCAAATTAAGTGTAAAACTTGAACCATGATTCTCACGATTAGTGTTAAAATATTCTCTGTCCAGGCCACCTCATTGAATGTTCAGCTGGTGCTCAATAGAGATTTACTTTTGACTGGGTAATTTGAGTTCATGTGCACAGTGGATATTTACCAGGAAGAAGATGTCGCGACAATGCATGTCACCGTGGTGTGACTGGCTTAACTGACACAGCTTTGTAAAGATCTCCTTCCCTGAAAATAATTCCCATTTGCAAATTAATTAGTTTCTGGCGGCAGCTTGATTGTTGACCTAAAGTTTGTAGAAAGGAAAAACAATTGGATTAGTGTGTGGTATACAAAAGCCTATTGCAGTATTTGAGTGCTGTTTTCCAATCTGATGAAGACGAATTGAGCAAAATGATTTCGCTATGGAGAAGGCACTGTGAAGGTTAAGTGTGAAATAACTATAGTAACAGAGAGACAGAGGAGCCCTATGGTCCACTGAATCGCTCCTTCCCACTTCATTCATACTACAGGGGGTGCATATAATGCATAAGGAATGAAGTTCTACGTGATATGGAAATTAGTTTTTAATCCATTAACTGTCCACAAAAGTAGAGACATTTAGCCAATAAACAACCTGATCTTATAAATATATACGATTTCAATGTATGCAAGCAGAAAAATATATGTTTAAGAATGAATATATATAGTACTTACATGGTATTTTAATATGAATGGTTTGTTAGTGTGGCTGCATGGGACATTGGAATGTCCCTTTAGTTTGTTCATGACTTTTTTCATGATATTTTTTTAAGTAAATCTGCTAAATATATTGTTTTGTTAATATTTAAAATTCATTTTAAATATTGGAGCATGTTTCAGTCATGGTTCTGATCAGAGGAAGGCTGGCACCTTCTGCCCTAGAGGGGCAGGCAAAGCCGGGAGCCCCTCCTGCAACCAAAATATGCAATAGCACACACAGAGACTCATTCTCACACTAACATACACTCACAAATACACACTCACTCTAACATACATGTGAACACTAACTCCTACACACGTACACTAACACACACCCAAACATAAGCAGATTTACACACACTAATTCACACACACACTCACTCTATCATCTCTCCAAATCACATCTCACTCCTCACTGTATCACAACTCTCTCTCACACACCTCACACTTCAACCCTTGTGAATCCCTTACCTTGTCTGGAGCCTTTCCTTGTAGCTGGTTACATACTGGTCAAGCAGCCTTGATATTACAGGTTGGCCACGTAACATTGTGTTATGCCACTGACGGTCTGCCCCTAGTGCTGATCTTTTAGCTCACTGATGCCACACACAAAGGACAGTGCAGCCCTAAAATACAAAGCAATTCACCTTTATGGGGGAGAAAAAGCAGACACCAGACTTACATTTATCTTTTAGTGGGCCTCTGTCAAGTTCCCCTTATGTCACATTAAGCACGAGTGTAAACATCTGGATTACACTTACTCGCTGTAGGTTGAGAAAGCTGGATTAAACCACAAGCTACCCAAAATCCCTAAATGTATACGTGTAACAGCCTCAGGTTACACATTTATTTTTTAGACACATTTATTTAAAAGAGAAAACAGACATTATCAACAAATAAGAAACTTCAAATGCAAAAAAACACAATATTGAGCATAAGATACTAAAAAACATAATGCACTTTCAGGGTACTATTGCCCCTAGATATATTTTTTCCACCATATGATTTTATTAGGACAATTGAATATTTTACTTTTATCTTCTTTTATCTTATTTACTCATTTTACTTATTTTAATGTATCTTTTAGCATCATAGCAAGGTATATTTATGTTTTAATAAAGCGTATCTGCAGTTGCTTAGTATTTCATCTTTGACCAGCACAGATACACTCAGTTACAACAAATACACATATCCAACAAATAATACAATTTCAAAACAAGGACAGACCTAAATCTAAGTCTCTGACTATTGGATAGACTTTCTTTCTTAGACAGACACAAAAAATAATGCTATATAATAGCATAATATAAAATCCAATTTAATTATGTTAGTGAATATTAATAACATTTAAGTAAATTCTTTTTTTACAGTTATTCTCACCTTTTCCTAAGTGTCCAACTTAAGATATTTTTATTAGTTCTTACAAAATGAGGAATTCTCATTATAATGTTACTAATAAAACAGCTGTTCCAGATCGTGATCTGCCATTTGTTATTATTATTATTGAAATGGAGGAATAACTCAGCAAGCACGTTATATTATCAGGTGCCCTAAGTGAAATAGTTCTGAACATATTCCAAGTTTACATTAAGACACACTATGAACCAAGTGGTAGATTTCATTGGAAATATGAATCTGTGGCCATTTTGGCACAAGCAGTCATTTTTATGGGTTTTTAGGGACTTATAAAACACCAATGAGTGAAGGATTAACAGAACAGATTGATTTTCTAAGCCTACATTACAACCAAGATGCTTTAAATAGCAGATATCCTGTCTGAAATACTTAACAATGCAAGCAGCGTCATAAAATCCATAATAGGAAAAGTCAAGACAATGTCAGATTGTCCGATTTGGTTCTTTAGCTTTTATTTCACAAGACAATAAAAGTCTTACTTGTTTTAGGGAATGACTGATTACAAATTGGTGGGTATTGTTTATGGAAGATAAATTGTCCACATCATGAGATCTAGGTGATAATCAATCAATGTCTGAAGTGGCATTTCAAGAGCACAAGAAATATTTTGGAGAGGTCAACAGCATGGTGAATAGTGGGACCGCACCCAAGTATTTCACAAAAGATTGCTTGAATGAAGGACATTTACCTTGAGCCAACCTAGGTTGTTCAGTAGCCAGCCTCCCTGAGATTACATTTGTTTGGACTCTCCTATGGTGACGAGGCTAAACTATTTGCATAATTGATACATTCCGGAGACATGTCACATGCAACACCACTTTTTTTTACTTTTTAACAAATACTTTTTACTTTTTACAGATCCTAGGTTCATTGGGGCATACCTAGTTCCAGAAAGTGACAATCCAGAAGATGATAAAGTATATTTTTTCTTTCGAGAAAATGCAATAGACGGTGAACATACGGGCAAGGCAACAATTGCTCGAATAGGACAACTGTGTAAGGTAAAACTGAGATGTTTAAATACTGCAGTGATAACAAGCTGTTACCTATTCCTCACTGTCTGATATTTACGGTTTAGTTACATTAGTTATTAAATTCCAACTTATTGATGCCTAAGGCTGTCTTTGTAACTTCATAACATTTTGTCAAATCTGGGACAAACATTGAAAAGGTTCACATCCTTCACTTTCTTTTACTTGTTAAAATTTTCCCATGCACTGCACTAAATATGTATACCGACTTTGTGATTAGCAGAAAAATGCTATAATTGTGTGGAATAAAATCCAAACTGATAATCATGCAAAACATACTTTTTCCACCCATCTCATACACACACTCCCAGGAATACCCTCAGACCAGCTCCAAACAAAATAGAATGTGCAGATGATCAACCCATTCTACATACGGTCTATACTTAAAGATTTGATTGACGAATTAGCCAAGGCCATGTACATATAGCTACTTAATTTTCATTTGTAAGGTAAAAGAGCAAACCAAAACTGGTTAACCGCTTTAATCAGCAGCTGGTTAATCAAGGCGATGTCAGCCCTCTTACGCTGTTCCTCCCATCGTCATCTGGCTCTTATCAGAATACTGTTGCAAATTGCCTGCAGTGCTTTTTCTTATTCTGCAGAGGTCACAAGATGAATGTCCTCATGCTATGCATATGCGGCAATTAAAAAAAAATAGGTTTTCTAAAACCAGATACCGACAAGCTCAAAACACAGATCTTTATTTTTTTATTATATTTGGCAACATATTGTTGTCAATGTTTTTTTTTCCACATAAAAAAGATGCCCTAATTCTTTAATAGGGGGTCTGGTGCCAGCTGTTCAAAAGGATTTTAAGATACATAAATACATACAGATATGCCCAATGACATTTGTATATGTTATCGATCAAAAACTCCTTTGGTAGTGTGCATGCTGATGACAGAAACCATGAATCCATACACTGTAATTTGAGCAACACATTATAAATACTTACCAAATGTAAATAGTTCAGCATTTGAACCACACTAATGTTACAAAATGACAAATCACATATGAAAAATTAACATTTTCAATGCTTTCATCAGACAGTTATGGGTAGAATGGCAATGCTCACCCTAGGGATAATAGTTTTTTAAAAAAAAGTACAGCAATATAGAACAGTTCCATAATACGTTTTTTGCAATAAGCTAAATTAGCACAGAAAACATACAGAACAGTCCTAACAATATGACCTAAACCCCTTCTGCCCTTCCTTTCCTCTTTTCTCAAAGGTCAGAATGTTAGGTAGGAATTCTAGAGATTCTAAAGTCACAATAATGTGTATCAAAACCTCAGGAAATAGGTTTATGAATGAAATAACTTTAAGTTCATTCATCCGTTAGAAATGGGTCACATGCTCTGGATAGAGGCCTATGTTCTAGTCGCACTTCTAAGCAGACCTCCTAAATGAAATGTCTCTCTCTGGCCATTTGAAAGGTGCAGTATCTAACTTTGCAAATATATCATGGTGGATTTAAAAATACGACTATAAATCATCCCATCCTGACATTAACCCAGTTTTCAAAATAAGGGA
This sequence comes from Spea bombifrons, assembly GCF_027358695.1. Lineage (NCBI taxonomy): Eukaryota > Metazoa > Chordata > Amphibia > Anura > Pelobatidae > Spea > Spea bombifrons. Next base: position 64,001,279 of record NC_071090.1, on the reverse strand, counting down.
ATAGTAATGATTATGGGATTTCGTTCTGTTTTATGGAGAAAATGATGTTAATGATAATGTCATATATAAAGCATATGTAGCTGTATTTATAAACATGGTGAAATAACCATGTATTTTGCTTGTTATTTTAACTACTGTTTATGCAATTATTGGCAGAACGACTTTGGTGGGCACAGAAGTCTAGTCAACAAATGGACTACCTTCCTTAAGGCTCGATTGGTTTGTTCTGTGCCTGGTCCTAATGGGATAGACACACATTTTGATGAATTACGTAAGTATGGTATTATGGTATTCTTAATGGTATGAATGGTCTGGTGGGCTTAGAAAGTAAAACGTTAACCTATTGAGCTGCTCTGTTAAATAGTTCAGTGATGATGAAGGCTGCCAGAACTTGCCGCTACCTGGTTTAATGAAACATTAATATAACAAATATTTTGTTAAAATGATTTAAAATAACTAGATTTCAACAATTTGTTTGTATTACAGAGGACATCTATTTAATGAACTCAAAAGACCCCAAGAACCCAGTTGTGTATGCTGTATTTACAACATCAAGGTACATTTGACAAAAATGCTTTGAGTAATCCACATTATTAAAAATAGTGATGAACATCTGATGAAGTATATATTATGTTTTTTCTTTTTTACAGTAATATATTTAAGGGGTCCGCTGTGTGCATGTACAGCTTGGCTGATGTTCGAAGAGTATTCCTTGGGCCTTATGCACACAGAGATGGTCCAAATTATCAGTGGGTACCCTATCAAGGAAGAGTTCCATATCCTCGACCAGGAACTGTAAGTATCCATATGTTTCTTCTAAAACGGGGAAAAAAAGTTTTTTTCTCATTAAAAAAAATCATAGGACACATGATTTATTTTATAGATTATCATTGTATAGTCTATCAACACAGGTATTGGTATTCTAATCTGTTAATAAAATGTAACTTTTGAAAAACAAATCACAGTGAACTCATTGTACTAATTGTGTGCATTTTGTCAAACCATATTTATTAGAACCAGTATGTGTGATGGTATTGATTTTTTTAGCCCATTGCTATTTAAATATTAATATTAAGTGGATCAAGGTTAAAAGAAAGAGAATTGATTTTCCCTGTATTTCATGTGAACCCAACACTTCTGTTTTTTTAAACTCTCTCATAGGAGTTGGGCATACCAAAATTCACATTTAAATACTTTAAGTATATAATATTAACTAAATTAACAGATTATAGAGTACTTCTCAACAGAATGATGTGAATGCATTGGTAATATTTAACTCGAAATAAAATACACTTTCAGACACATTAGTATTCAGTCCTTTGTCATTTGCTGTGTATTCAATAAAATAAAACAATGGTGGAATTGTTTAAATGTGTACATGATTTATCATGGCAACATATGTCTCTCTATCAGTCACTTAGGGTTTGGCTTCAGCTAAGATTTCTTACTAATAAACTATGGAGTCAAGCTAATTAATGGAAGCTCGTATAGATTACTTTGAACTTCAACAAAAATCATCGCCGTAATAATACATTTTTTAACAAATGATTTTGATTTTGGAGTACATTATGTTCTTCGAATATATATATTATCACCTGGTGTATGTGATTTTAAGACTGCACCTTTGGTTGCAAATAACGAATTATTTTGATTTCAAGAAGCTCAAGTGTTTACTTTTTCATTCATTTTGTCTATGTTATATGTTTAGTGCCCAAGCAAGACATTTGGAGGCTTTGACTCGACTAAGGACCTTCCAGATGATGTTATTATGTTTGCACGAAGTCACCCTGCCATGTACAACGCTGTTTATCCTATCAATAACAGACCGATAATAATTAAAACGGAAGTGGATTATCAGTTTTCTCAGATAGTGGTTGATCGAGTAGAAGCGGAAGACGGCCAGTATGATGTCATGTTTATCGGAACAGGTATACTCAAGTTCCAACCGTTGACTGTCTAGTTGTTTTCTACGGAGTATATGTTATAGCCGCCTACGAACATTTGCAATTTTAGGCAGCAGGGTAAACAGGAACCAGTACAAAATGTGAATAAAAGGCATTGCTTAAATATTAACGCTGGGATGAGATCACAGTAAAGAGACGTGTGTTAGAGGGATCTGTTTCATTCATGAGTGTGATATTATTGCTAAATGCCGCCATCAAAGAATGCAATTGGGTACGTGAGGGTCAGTTTTCAGATTCCTGTGCCGTAAATCTCCTGACTCAGGTCAAATTGATGCCTGACATAAATCAGGGGAAAACTGAAAACTGAGCTGGATCTTCAGTTACTAACATGTTACATGTGTGGGAAAGTCTTACAGTTAGTTCAAGGCAAGGGCATTTGTGGATTGAGAATTAAAGTGTGAAATGTTTTTTGCTCTGGGTGTTATAGTGTTGAGCTCTTACAATTAGTTCCTTTTCTGCTAATCTGATTATCTGGGTGCTATATACTGTGCATTCTTTGTTACTCACATGAACACGGGCTTAACCATGATACTGTATCTGTCTTAAAAACATAAGTCAATAATACCATCAATACTGAGGCCAGACAAATAGTTTTTGGCAGTATGTGAAGTCATTTGAACACAGGAACATATGTTTTACTGACAGTATAGAACCACTGCTCCCAATACATGGCCAGCGCCATCAAACAGATAAATTAAGCAGCTTGTTATAATTCTGTGTGCTTGAGGTACGTTATATTGTTAGCAAGCTACTGCATTAGTAGAGAGTCGTCTAGGGCACTAGCAAAAGATGTATTAAGTAAAATCTATGCTCAATGCCGGGTTGATCATGCCTATAGTGGTCCTTGGCACACAGAGCTAAGCACAACCATTAGTAGGCGTAACATTCTGTGTTTAACATGTTTTATATATGTTAAATGTAAATTGTAAACACATAAAGCTTCTTCAGTCCATAATAGGGTAACGTTAATGTAGCTTTTATGAAAAAAGTATGATAATTATTTTATTATGAGTACACCTATCTGTAAATTACTCTGATGGACTTCAGATATTTATTAAATGTGTGTTTCAATGGAGAAACGTTAGAGGTACTTTTTATGGATGCAAACATTGCAGATCTGCAAAAGACAATAAATATGCATGATAATGGAACTGCTGTAGCAGTGACTATGATCCGAAATCATGAATTATACTTTAGGTTCCTAACATTAGTGGTGATTTAGGCAATTATTGTGGTTTATTTCTATAATAAACAGTATACTTGTTAAATGCACTGTTTGAAATGTAACTTCGAGGAAATCACAGTTTTAATTTGTAATAACGCCATCACTAGCAACCATAATTCGAATGCCTAGCTACAGTTGTATGTAAGTTAAGGCTACTTAACTTACAAATAGCAGTTTTTGACACATGGTCAAATCTGCTGTTATGTCCTCAAAAGAACCGTTAGCTACTCCAAAAGAATTCAACGGTTTATTGTATTAAAATGTTTTCATTCTCCATAATAATTTAGACTATGCACTAAACTCCTGCACAATATTTTTTTGCACAATTAAGCAAAACTTTTTCCTAGCTAAAGCTTAAAACATTACTGTAACCATTCTTACAAATATATATGACTTTAAAACTTTGCTTTCCATTTTGTCGTATCCCTTTTTTCACTCATTTAAATGTGTTCTAACCACATTAGTAACCGTATCTAAGGCAGCATGAAATCGGTTATAAGGACTTTACATAAAATGTAGTATATTTCCAGCTGCGTGCTTATATTTTGTTGAGCAAAGCAAAATGAAATCCATATAATTTATTATGTAGTGGTTTTGGTATTCAATATTAATGTTTGGTACAAATTATACAATTTGTATCTTTTTACAATGAGAAGATTTTTAAATTCCTTAACTTCTTAAAACTAGTTCATAAATCTAAGACGGAGTAGATTTTTTTTCCATTTATTTACTTTTTACGTTTCTCACACGATCATCCTATGAGTAAAATATCAAAGCATGAGGAAACATCAAAATACATGATAATATTAGATCAACACAAAAATAAAAATCACCCAGTTTAAAAAAATCAATGTGAATAAAAGTTAGTGAAAAATGAAAACACAATACAACAAGAATTGAGCAGGTCACCAGAGACTTTAAAAAGCAATTCCCTAACTCTTTCCACAATGATGTTTATTTATACAGTTGTGAAAGTGCTGTGCAATGCATCAAAACACACTACTACTAGTAGTATACTTAATCCACTAAGATCCTATAACATCATTTTTAAACATGTTATTTTGGTTAAACTCCAGCTGGTCATCAGATCTTCTTTCTGAATGTGAAGTCCACAACTCAGAGGGGACAGAAATTGGCTGCCAGAATGCTGTCTTACTTCCTTAGATAATCCTCATCACTGTCACATCCTTAGCTTGTAATACTTAAACATGCTCCTATCAGTCAAAATAAAATAATCACAGGGTCAATTAATGAAATATATTTAGAGCATGACAAAGATTTTCTTGATATTTTTAAATATGCTAGAACCATTTAAGCTAATAATTTAAATTGTCTTCATTAGCATTTGACCCAATTAAAAAAAACTCTGCAAAATGCTCAATACACAGTGAGTATATGACATGTAAGCCTTTTTTGTCACTACGACCTGAAACAGTAAGAATACAGAATCAACGTCTTGGTCAATCAATTCTTTGAATGCGTATCCTAAGGAAATATCTCAAGTACGGGAAGCAAACGTGTCATTAAAGTAAATTATCAGCCCTCATATCCTTTAAGTACGCTCTAGACTGGAATCTATTGATCTTGAAAAGTTTTATTTTGTGTAAAACTATTTGAAATTCTACTCTGTAAAAGTTTGATCTGCAACCCTGATAATGTATAGTTTTGGTACCTGAGGCTCGATCAGAGTCTTCATAGTAATTAACTTAGTTATGTTACCTTTGACCTCAAAAGATTCTGCAGATGCAAAGGGTATGAAGATTATGTTGTACGTTAGGTGCTCAGAGGTTAGCTGTCAGATTACCCTTATCAACCTTTCCATCTACAGTCTAACACTTTGAAATTTGTACACACGGTGTTGATTCCCAATGTTGGTTCATGTTAAGAACTAACTTTGTTTTTCATATTGGCTATAAGAATCTTGAAAAAAGTTCTCAACAAGTTTCTACTATTTCAGCCCTGTAAATATGTGCACCACTTTTAATACAACATGAACCATTTGAAGGATCCTCACAATTTATCACCATTAGCTTTCAAAAACCGCATTGATGGATGTGAATTCCCCTGCATAGTATGTTGATACAAATATACCGCAGCCAGTCAAACAATATTTGCTGTCATGTCCAGCTGTCTTGTCTCCTTGGCCAGGGTTAGTAAATTGAATACTTTTATTACATGGCATACTGGTAGCCTTTTGATCTTAGGACTTCATTATGAATTAAATTTTGTGCCACTATAAAACTTGTCAAACATAATAATGCAATGAAATGGAAATGTAGTAGGACAGAACTCTGGTTGCTGATTGGGCCATTTCATTGCAGGGTTGACACACATTTACTATGTTACATCATTAGAATATACTTTAAGCAATCATGTATTCTAAGTGTTGACTCAATTAGCTTAACTGAATTGTTTTGCCCACTCATGGGCCCAACATAATTTTGCTTTAAACGTCCCTGCCCATCCATAGTAATAGTCTGATTACAAGTAAGAAAAAAAAAAGAGAGAAAAATGCCCCAGACACCAAAGTTTGTCAGCCGTTACCTGACAGCGATACACATTTCATTCTTGATGAACTTTGCTCTTTACAGGTATACAGCTTGGCAATATTAACTGAACAGCCTCAAGCATGCAGCTGCACGGATTCAGAAGTGTAAATGCAGTCATATTTTTACTTGACAAATGCCCGTACAGACCATCCCAGATCTTATCTATCCTGCTGTATATTTGTAACACAACATAGTTCAATATACAGTGTCTAAATCTTAAGTGGCTTTAAAACAAGTTCCTTCCTCTTGTAAAAAAACAAAACATTATAGCGTTATTTACTCAAAATATGAATAACATGTAGATGTTTACTTTGAAGGTCAAATAACATTTTGATCGTTTTTCGTATTAAAACATATGGTTGACTAGAGAGAAAAGTTAAATAGGAAGGTTTCCTTTTTTAAAAAAAAACAACATTTCCAAGTTGTTCTTGTGCTCTGGCTCAGAATCTTGAGACAAAAAAATGTACAACTTCTGGTCAAGAGGACCAGAACAGTCACCTCAACATTGTTTTGTATATCACTGAACTGCCTGAAAATGTTAATGGCTTTACTGTATAATGTCTTTATCTTTGCAAGAAAAAAAGTCCTCTTTCATCCTTGCCAGACTGTAGTTAAAACATTTTTATTGAAAACACACACCTTTTTTTTCTAGAGATTCTAATAAAAACTAGTGAAGCCATACCATAAAGTACACTTGTAGTTTCCTAATGCATGTGAAAACCAGAATTTCCCATTCTGACAACCCCGTACCTCAAAGCCATCATTAAAAATAACCCACATAAAATTATCACACATAGGGTTTTTGGCTCCCATTCTAAATGCATGCTTTGGTTCATTATATTTTATTGCAAATTCCAAAGCAAAAACTGGTGATCTTCATACTATTGTAATGCTGGCTGCATTATACACATTTTCCTACGAGCATATCCTACAGCTTTATTGTGTTGAAATATTTTAAAACCAAGCATACCTTTTTACGATTGTTATTTTCTTTTTAAATGAAAGGGGGGAAAAAAGACTGTTTCCAAGCTATGTACCATTTAATAATTTTGTAGATGGCATTAAAAGAATGGAGAACACTCGGGTTAGACATGCATGCTTGCCCACACACATGCTTATTGCTGACAACAGCTGGGATAGTGAGAAATTGAATTTTACAAAGTCATTAAATCAGTCAAGTATGTAGGTATCGACAAAAGATTGACTGCAATAGTTAATGAACCAGTGGGCGCCTTTTTGAGTGTCTTAGCACTATTACTGTCTTATCCCTTGTTAAAAGATCTATAAGTATTTATAGTATTAACTCAACTCTGGAAAATGTTTAGCATGATTTACAGATCTGTAATTTACACATTTGCCTTACATTCTCACATATATGTATATATTTGTGTTTTCCGGTGGTTTTTAACTGTCAAATCAAATGAAAATGTGTATCATTTGTAGGTTGTAAACAAATTCCTTTAAATGAATGCATTTTTTTCAGTAAAAATATTTTCTTCATTCTTTTAAGATATGGGGACAGTTTTGAAAGTAGTTTCTGTGCCAAGGGAAACTTGGCATGATTTGGAAGAGGTTCTACTTGAAGAAATGACTGTATTTAGGGTAAGTGTAAATGTTATTTCTTTATATGGAAACTTATGTATCTTTAGCACAGTTCCTAATGACCATCATAGCACTTTTGTAGGGATTTTATTTCTTTTTTTTTGGAAATGAATAGTCATATCAGGGATTCATTTGGGTCATTTTTCCCCTGGGCCATGTTAAAGTGCATGTGGCCAATGACGTATGTAGAGTAACAATGCCTTTAGGAAGTTTTTACAGTAAATGTTCTTTGGTTAATGACCACTAAGAAAGTTAGTTAGTCCTAAAAAGAAATTGGATTTGGTTTGATGCATTGCTAGGCCATTTGTCTGGGTTTGGCTCCCAGGCTGATAGCTGATAGTCCTCCATAGTTCCTTAATTTCCAAGGAAAAATTTGCAAAGAAAGAACAAGAAATGTATCCCCATGTGTATAATTCCAAGAAAGGCTGTTGAGTGAAACTAGGATTACTTGAGGCAAGATGCATTGTTGACCTTTTGTACATTTATACATATATTAGCTGCCATTTTCACACCACTACAAAAGACATAATTTGGTTTGAAGAGGTGCTCAAGTTGTCAATGCATCATGACAAGTGATATCATTGTAACAAGAACTAACATGATTCCTAAAAAAGTCTTAAATTAATGGTCATAACAAAAAAGTAGTACAATCAAAGTTTGTGTTCGTAACAAGCTAGCCCTGTATTTGGAATATTATTCTTTGGTGGAGGGAGAGGAATGCCACAACCTGGGTGTGAAGGTCAACGATAAGCCTCGCTGCAGGGGATAGGATGGACTCTGTCTGTACCCCATGATGCTTGACATATGACTGAAAGGTACAAACAGGTCTGGATCATACAGACAGGGTTGAATAGTACAGCCTGGATTTGAGAGTACCAACAGGACTGTTAGGTATAGGCTGTGCTGATTGATACAGGCAAGGCTGATTGGTACAGGCAAGACTAGATAGTACTAACAGGACTGATTAACACAGGGTTAGCACCGACAGCAGGGCTGAGCACTGAGGCAGGGCAGTGACTTAGCCAGAAGGGCAGAACAGACTGGAAGCTCATGAACAGGGCAGAAGCTTGATAGTCCTCAGGACAAAGCATCTGGCAGGATAGCCCTTGGACAGGGATCTAAGCAGGAAGCCATCAGATAGGGCACTTGGTAGGATAGCATTTGGATAGGACACTGGTTGGATAGCCCTCAGACAAGATGCTTGGGAGGGAGCTCTCAGATAGAGCACTTGGCAGGATAGCTTTGGGGTAGGGCACTTGGCAGAAAGCCCTCAGATAGAGCACTTGGCAGGATAGCCTTTGGACAGGAAGCTTCGAACAGGAAACACTAGTCAGGACCAGCAGCAGGAGAAAGATCAAGCATGTCACCACAACATAGAAACCCAAATTCAAAGCCCTGTTTCAATAAGCACCAGGTATTTAAAGAGCAGGGCTGGACTAGATAATGAGGCCCAGCTGACACCATCAGAGAGGAACAAGAACTCTACGTTGAGTGCTTACTACAGGCTAACAGTGGAATTAGCACCACAACCTATATTATCCATACAAGACCCTGCCAAGCAGGGTGAAATCATGACAAGGACATAGCATCAGATCATGAACATCTCAACCCATTTGTCCATATACCATGCCCAAACCACCTAGCCTTAAACTGACCCAAATGAGGAGATTGCAGACCACTGGACCAACAGGAACCTACACCTATCTACACAGTAAATTTGGATTAGCATGTATTGACTCTTATTTGTATGTGCCATGAAGTTATTAGACAATTTATTCAGCCATTGCCTTTTGTTAATTTGCTGTTCTACATTAAGCCAGTGTTTTTGCTTTGTAAATAATTTTTTCATAGGAGATTTTTATGTTGTGTATTGTACAAATATGTACATTTATTAATATTCTTAACTATAAAAAATCCCCTGGCTAGGTTTGCCATGATGTTTCACTTTGTAGTTGTCATAGAAACTATAAAAGAAGAATAAGAGGCTTGTGCTCTTTGTCATGACTATCTATATTCAGCTTTGTTTACACCAATATGCAGTAAAACTTAAAGAGGGCTATTACCATTATTGATTTCATCTATTACTATGTATGTTTTATTCAAATGTACAAGATGCTCTTAAATTTAAGCGATGACTGGTGGTCTCTCAGACAAACTAAACTAGTCACTAGCTATGGCTGTAGGCAACATATTTTTGAGAGATATGTTCAGGGTAGGATTTCCATGGTCATATAATGCATGGGTTATAATTCTGATGCGAAATACTGGTCTAAATATTTTAACATAATTGTTACGCATAGTTCTAGCTGCTTTAAAGTGATTCTGAGGTCAGATTTGGACACAAAGTTAATGGTCATATTTTCAGGAAGTGTGATTTTTGTGTATATCAGGATATTCAACCACTCTGAAAACAGTTTTGTGCTTTTTGAGGTTTATTGGTATTGCAATTTAGTAAAAGTTGAACAGCTACCTGTTGGCTACACTTAATTTACAATAAACGTGTGGTACAAAACCATAAATCATGTCATATGTCCTTTTTAAGTCACAATTTTGTAACGCCCCCACACATATTAGCAATAATAATGAAGGAAGTTCAACTTTGGGAGTTTTGTAGTACACCATACCATTTGATGGAATCAGTCAATGAGCTGGCAGAAGGCAGAAAGCATTATTCCATCAAACAATGTGCATTTGGGTAGGTTATGTCATCATATGTTTGAAAGGAAACAGAATGCAGAATAAATTATGTAAAAAATAATGTAAAACTTCCTCCAGCTTTAACTATAACATTGCTTATCAAATATAGAAATGTGGTTGTTTTTTTTAATGAATATGGTCCAAACCTTCTCTAGTTTTTCCTTAATATTTAAAAAATTCATATTGTGAAATATAGTGTTAGTTAAATGTAGCTTTACAAAGTAAAGGGCAGATGATAAAAGTACTTAAATCTGTATTGTTTTGTTTTCTAGGAGCCAACTACTATATCAGCCATGGAGATTTCCACAAAGCAAGTATGCAGCGACTTTAATTAACTTACTCATTTTACAGTGTTTTTTATGTTCTCATGACAATGGTTTGGCATTCATAGGAGATTTTTCCTTTACTTAGTCATTAATGAGAAATTATAAAACCAGCAGTAAAGCCATCTAAAGATGAAAACGTGGACATATGTTGATAATACTTGGGAAAACAAAATGTATACATACTAGGAACGTAAATTACAGTTTCTTAGAAGAAAAAAACAAATTTAAAAAAGGAAAACCCGATTTATACTAAAATTTGTTTTCTATCATCATGTTTAAATTAAACATCCACCCTAAAGCATAATATTTATTTATACCGTTTAAAAAAGTAATTTTTTATATTTAAATTGAACATCTCTGCTAAGGATATGAAATATAACAAATGTTTATCCTTCCATAAGTCCAGGGTGTAGCGGAATTTACCATTGTGTTTCTTTAATGTAACTTGGAAAGCAGAAGCTGAAGTTAGACATTATGTGACCTTTTGTCCCTTGATATATCTTTTTTTCACGCTTAAATGCCACGTTCTGTAATTCCAGATGAAGCCATGCATAATACATACGCAAAACAATGCAACAAGGAATTTATATTAAAGAGGATTATGACATGGCTGTCTCGTAATTTTATGGCGTATTGAGATTTAAATGCTCACACATCACGTGCATATATGTGAGCTTGTGTTTAACGTATATATTACAAACAGAACATTTGGCTCTGATATAGAACCTTACAACAATATCACAACAATGTAAACATACACAGCTTGGCAATGACTAGCTCTATACATACAGGAGTGTTTGTTTCCTGTTTTAGTTTAATGTATCTGGCAAGAATACCCTTTGACTACGGAAAAAAAAAATCCATTGTGTTGGCAGAGAAACAATTAACTGCACCTAAACATAGTTTCCTTAGATAACTCCAGATAAAGCAACCACAAAGTAGGGGTTTTGAAAGTGTTGCCTGAATGGCATTAAGTGTACGAGTAGAGACTCTGCACATGCTCTAGGAAAGAATGTTTGAGTCGTGACCTAGATGCTGGATCAAGCTTTTGTGTAAGAAATCGCGAACATAAACCAGATTGTGTTTTTAATATTTGCACATGCATAATGTTACATGCAATTCCTTGTAGTAATAACTAATTCTGTAAGGAATAAACAATGCACTTAAACATGTGCTTTCACTTCGCATTTTGTTTTAACAATAAATTATCTGTTTTTACAGCAACAGTTGTATATTGGTTCATCCATGGGTGTTTCCCAGATGCCTTTGCACCGCTGTGATGTTTATGGAAAAGCATGTGCTGAATGTTGTCTTGCCAGGGACCCCTATTGTGCCTGGGATGGATCTTCATGCTCTCGTTACTTTCCTACTGCTAAAAGGTGATAACCTTTCAGATACAAGGAGCGTATACTGTTAGTCTTCTACGTTTTATCTTATGTCTTGTAAATTCCTTCGTGTCTGTCATACAATAACCAGATCTTACAGATAAATAGGTAACATATAACCCAATACAAGTACAGTTACCCTGCTCTGTATACAAATGAGAAAGGTTACCTAGATGGGAAGTTAATTTTCAGAGTGTAAATAATGCATCATTTTGGTTACAGCTTTTGATTGTCTAGACATACCTCCATCAATACAATAATATTGTATTATACACAGTATTCACGATTTATATTAGGTATTTATAATAGAGTTCTTTCAATTTTGCCAGCACTTGTCTTGAGTTATTACATCAACACACATTCCTACATTTCACTCTGTCTAGGTTTATTAATATGGGTAAAGGTCAAATTACAGAATAGTTTTGCTTTTTGGCCAATTTTGACACATTTCATCATTATATACATACCAGCCAACATTTTTATATTTAAAAAAAAAAAAAGACTTTTGAACACACACGCACAAACACACACACACATATATATATATATATTTATTTATATATATACACACACATATATATATATATATATATATATATATATATCTATATATATAATATCTACAGTGTGTTAGTCTTATTAAATATAGTGTATCCTACTAGTAAACAGGTCTTTTCTAATGTAGTTTTACATACATTATTTTGAGCACTTATCTATTACATAGTAGTGTGTAAATTGATATCCCTTAAAAAACTATAACATAAAATATTTATTGTTGAATGACGAGCTCATACATTACTTGTTTCAGTCTTCACAATGAAATTGTGTAATACGGTGATGCCATGTTCAAAAGTCTAAAATTACCAATACTTTGTGGAACATACTTGCCATCTGTACTTTCATTAAACAAAACAAAACATATTGTGAGTGGTGACCATGGGAGGGGATTTTAGAGATCCTTGCACAAATGTAATTAAGGAAGCAGCTTCTTAGGCTCACTGCTCTTCAAAGAGAGACGTTCCACTTCTAGGGCCCTCCCATTCATTACATTTTCAAAGAGATGGAGCGACAGTTGAGAGCTTACAAAGTTACCACTTAGCTGCATGCAGATGCTTTGTGGGTCATGTTTCATAAACGTGTCTGTTGACTTAATTTCCATACATGACATTTGTTTGATATGCCCAGCAATTCTATAATTAGATCTTACTAAATGACAATAGTATTCTGCAAGATTTTCTAACTAATCAAAGTGAAAGATTAAATGTGGTTTCTAGATAAATGGTTTTCAAAATTGATTCTCTCTCTCTCTCTCGCCCTGGTTATGCTTATACCAAGAAAACTCACACAAGTAGCCCTAATGGGCTTCTCAGCGTAAAACAGATTTCAATGTATACAATTGGATCTTCTATTCAAATGATATGGCTTCTTACTGAAGGTGTCCTTGGATAAATGTAATCATCTCAACACAATTTTACAAATCAGCTCCATGCACAGAGAGCATAGATTGTTCCATGTACGTAATCTATTTTATAAACAACCTTCCAAGGCAGTCAAGACACACAGTGCTTCCTTTCCAGCTTTTGTATGAAATGACTTTGATCCCCAGCAGAAAATAACTGATTATCCTCCTGTAACAGCTGACATGACTGATGCAACCAAGTGTCTCTACACCAAGAATACTTGACTTTTGTATAGAGGAAGCTGAGTGAGATGATTAGGAATGGATTTACAGCTCTGTTCTTAGACTAATCCCCTTTGCTGTGTCCTGACTTTGCAAATCCTCTAGTGGCTTTTTACAATGACATTTCACCAGTTAAACCAATCTTTGTTCACTTAGCATTTATTTATGAATTGAATTCGGCTCTGGTCAACTATAAGTGTTAGTTTAAAATGATCAATGAAGAGGTTCTTGTAAAAATAAGAACCAAAAATAGCATTTTGCCATGGCTATATTTAGGTGATTGATTTAGAAACAGCTTACATTTATTAATGACACATTTTCAGGACAAATTAAGCTATGCAGTTAGGCAAACCATGTATCCTATCACATTATTATTATTACTTTTATTATTATTATTATTAATCACCAACATTGTATATAGCGCTTCTTACAATATACACATTAAAATGTTTGGAAAAGCTAGAATTGGCAGACAAACTGAAACCTGCATGTTTATACATTTTATTTATTATTGTACAGGAATGCAAGTCATGTAAAAAAAATTAAAATAAAAAGATATTGTGTTTAATGTCCTGCCTGTCCTCAGGTGACTGCAAACAAGAGTCACAGAGGAACAGCATTAGTACCGCTTCTCTAAAAACACTGGGTATGCCTGTTAAGTAGCACAATAGAGCTGTATACGCAGTGAGAGGAGAGAAATACATAATTGCTCTTCCACTCTTTCTTAATACATCATGAAGAAGGCTTGATCTCTCCTTTATCAGGTTTCGCAGAAGAAATCAGACAGCACAAAGTGTCAAACATTTATTTTACAGAGGGCTTTAGTTCTTTCGCAAGAGAGACTACTTTAAATCCTTCAGTTCTTTCAGTAGGTTGAACAAAAAATGTGCTACCTTGAAAACGGTTGTTGTGTTTTATTGAGCCGAACATCAGCAAGTCTACGATTTAACTTAAATCAATATTTCCAATTGCCTTGGAAGAAACTGCGAAACACCTCACTAATAGAAGTATTCGGAATAACACATATTGATCTCACGGCAACATGTTATTGGATGTGTAAAGAACTTGATAAGAAACTATTAAATGACAACAAATGGAAAAAAAGAATACTTGCCAATAGCGTGCTATATGAAATGTGAAACAGTTTGAAAGCCCTCAGGCTGTCCCCTGCATTTGTTAAAGAACATCACTTTGCAAGTTTTCAAAAGCAAATTCAAAATGAATTATTTATTGATGCTTTGATTTTATGTTATTTAATGAGAGCATATAAAACATTATTCACCACTAAAAACAAGAATGAATAAAATAACGTCACTGCAGTTTATTTTATCTAGCATCTAGAATGAAGAAAAAAAAATTTCAAGCAGTTGCAAACATTAAAAAAAGTTTAACAAATTTCTTTTACGATGCACAATAGTGATTTTTTGCTCTATGTTTACGAAGGCAAATCTCAAGCAAGTTAGTTTGTTGACAGTTCTGTATTAGAGACAATTAGTCTAAACATTCAGTTAAGGATCTTCCATACCTTTTCCAAATTCATTACTTTGGCCAAGTATTGCTACTGTTTCGTACTTGCTGTCTATAGACTTAACAGATTAATTTTATTAATATTAATATTTATTATATTAATATTATATATATATATATTTTTTTAAAACAGCTTTGCGCACACACACATGCAGGAAAGCAGTTTATTACACATGTTGGGTCCAATGACACTTTAATTAACCATTTGTATTCATGTCACAGGCGTACAAGGAGGCAAGACGTTCGCAATGGGGATCCTTTAACTCACTGTTCTGATCTACAGCACCATGGTAAGCAAATATCCGCTTTTAAACCTAACTGAGAATAACGCATAAAACCTGCATGTATGGAGAATTAACTCAATATGACAGTTTTTAAGTAAAAAAATGTTTTGTACACATGTAAGAAAATGACATCAGGCATACTTAGTTATAACCCTATATTGTTTTACTTAATAACTACAATATTAATATTCAATGCAGAGAGGTAAAAAGACCCTTTCTTCAAATACATTAAGAATGTATTTGATGTAACAAACAGTTACACAAACTATATATAATAAAATGCAAAATAATAATTCAGTTATTTTCAAATATATTTAACTGTGTGCCTTGTTAAAATTTAAGCTATTAATAATCATTTCATAACAAATGAAAACAAAGAAATAAAGTGTACAGAATGGTGCAATATTCATCCATATCAATGTAAAAGTAAACAGTCGTTCCAGCTAGACTCAACAATTTTATCTGCAGTTTTGTCTTGTTCATAGACCTGACCTTGATATAAAATACGCTACTAAAATAAAATGCTTTTTAGGTGATATAACTATGGATAGTGCGATTTAGCGTATAATAGAAAATCATTTATGGGCATGAGTTTTAAACATTTGAAGAACTAGTTTATGTATACATTTTGCTGGCTAAATGGTTAGATTAGTCTTTTGGCTATCATAGTTTATAAATGGGGAAAAAAATGTTTGTGAAAAATGAGCAAAATTTGAGGTAAAGACAGATCTGTTGGCAAGAAAATTGTATGTGATGAGTTTTAGTGCCTTGTGAAGAAACCTTCCTTTAAGGGAGTTTTTAGAGTACATTTTGAGATAAATACAGAAAATCTAAAGAATTTAGTAATATGATTGCGAATAAGAGGCAAATGCGTGGCTTTGTATTTTATGACAGGACCAGAAAAGCATTCTAATTATGTATAAAACTCATCTTAAATATGAAAGCGGTATAGGAGAGTGCAGTCCATATTTTCCTAATAACTGGCCACATGTGACCTATTAAGGGCAGACTAAGCAGAGAAGCTGCCCAAGGGTAGTAAGCAAAACTACAGAGTTTAGTAAGTATGGTTAGTGCAATCTAATGGAAGCAAAAAAAAAAAATGCCTGGACAGGCTTGCATACAGAGGAGACAAAAAATGTACTGTGGAAACAAATTAACCCAACCCTGCTGATTATATGGCACTCTCAAGAGTGAAGGGTAATCAAGACCCTTCAATGGTTAAACACTTCTCCTGGTATGATCCTTGTCCAGTGTATAACAGAATTGTTGTTGTCGATTGTTCTGTATGTGTGTGGAGGAAAACTGCTGATGTGGGGAAAGGCGCTAGGTTCTCTTCACCGATTCACTTTCAGTGTTTAGTAAGTGTTTAGAAGAACAAGGATTTGTTTGTTTGTTTATTCTGTTTAGGTAACTCTGCCAAAATAAAACAGACATCTGCTTATTAATCTATACATAGATTTGAGTCATTCCTACCCTGGAAGGCTTCGGTTACATCAAAGTCCCAGACACCACCACAGTCTTAGTGGTGGTTTGTCGCCAAATATGTGGTTTTATAGATTACATGTTTTAAGGTACTCTGATCAACATTTTAACGTATAAAAACAAAACCAGATCAAAGACTTCGTTTTGTTAACAGGATAGACTTTGAAATGTCATGCAAGCTAAATTATGGTTAATAAAGAAGATTGAACAAGTGACTAAAACTTCAGGTTAATGCAAAACATGGATAAATAGCTCCCCCTGGTGTGCAGATTTAGGTAATAACAGTTGCAGTAAATAAACTATTATACAGATAATAGTTCATTTATGCCATGCAGTGTCTTTTCCCTTATTAACACAACTACATCTCTTATTATCAGATAGTATAGATTTTTAACTGATCTGGAAGAGATTTAACTCCTACAATAAAACTTTGATGACTGTGAAGGATTTCCTCCATTTATTTCATGCATATAGAAATATATATATATATAAACAAAACAAATAAGCAAAATATATAATAAGAGTATGGCACATGTAATATATTACATATTTTAATAATAATGATACAACTTACTTTTAAAGATGAAACATTACATGGGGAAAATTATAGTGCTACATTTTAGTTTCGGTCAAATTTTATTTAGTCAGAAATTAAAACAAACATGCAGCTTCTCTCTATCTCTATTATATGACCATGAACAATGTTATATCACACTCACTGTATTTACTATGATTTGATATATACGTTGGCTAAAAATTGTTTATGGTTTGCTGCATATTGTGGGTGCTGGTACAGGGGACAGCAGCCCTTCTGCTTCCAAACTGGGGGCTCAGTCACTTAGTTAATTGGCACAGTTTTACAAGACAATATATTTCACATAGCTTGTATCACATAGGTTTTCCACTTAAATAGTAGAGAAATATTTTTTTTTAGCTTGCCCCCTTTTTTAAAAATCAGTTTGGAAGCTTCATTGCATGGGAACTTTTTGATTTTCTTTATACGTAGCACTAATACTATTTTAAACATCAAGACTCCCTCAGGATCTAACAGGGGTGTTGGACCTTAACAGATTGAAGCATGTTTTTTGTAAATACAGTACTTTTCTATATATTCTTGCATTGCACGAACAATTTAAAGGATATCGGATATCCACAAATATTAAACAACTTATATGTAGAGCTATGGCCTGAAACATATTTCCCTAAGCTGTCATATGAACCACATATGCCTTTCTTTATGTTTCCCCTGGTGTAATATTAAAAAGGGAAGAAAAAAGACAAATATTGACTATGAACCTAAAATTAAATAACAGTGAGTTGTCAAATCATTGTTTTTGAGTTTCATACAAAATCTACTGAGAAATCCTAATAAATACAAGACATGGCATTTAGTGATACACAGGTAAAGTTTATCAAGTCTACCAGGAAATGTCAAGTATATGTTACAATGTGATATGTACATGACTTTGAAAATCGCACACGAAACATGGAAATGTGTCATTTTAGCACAATAGCCAATGTAATAGTATTTTTTTTATAGTTTATTGAGAAAAAAATACACTAAACACATATAATAATCACTATATGGACAAAAGTATTTGGACACCTGACCATTACACCAACAGGGACTTTTATGACATTGGTAGGTAATAATTTCCATGGAAACACTCCAAAATCTTGTTGAAAGCCTTCCCAGAAGAGTGGAAGCAGTTATAGCTGTAAAAGGGGGGAACAACCACATATTAATGTCAATGTATTTAGAATGTGATATCATAACAGTCCATGTTCGTGTCCCAATACTTTTGTTCATTTAGTGTATATTATGTATACATATATTACCCAACAATTTTAAATAGGCAAAGTGCAACTGGATATGGGTGTATTGTGGCCACAAATAGAGACAGTATGTCTGGGAGGGTTCAGGGTCCTAAGACTACTGATTAATAGCTCAACTGATGCAGACCTAATAGTGCATGACTGAGTGCAGTGGTTTAATGTTTTAAGTCTGGGGACCACATTTAAAAAGAACTGGATATAGAAGACCACCCCCTACCAAAAACATTTCACAATAACTTACCTTTAGTAGACTGTTTCCTGGCCCCGTGTTCTATAATACATGTTTTATAATATAATATATGCAATTGAATGTATGAAATGCATTTCAAACCCAAATCTTTAGAACTTTGCAAATCAACATGATGTCATGGAGATATTGCACCAGTGTATTTACTTTATGCGTATACTGTATTATACCGTATATTATTTAGTGTCTGAATGATTTTCATCATTTTTTTTTTTTTTAACTTGGGTAATAAATTCCCTGATTAAATCATAGTGAACACTTTGTGAAAATGCACATTGGGTTAGATGATAGAATTTTTAGTGAACTACAATTTGCAGTCCATAGATATGAATTAGTGGATAGCCAGATAAGGCTATAATAAGTCTTCTACTCCACAGTGAATAGCACTATGTTAGTAAGGACTCAGTGTTAAGAGCTAGACATAGGAGCAGTGATATATATATATATATATATATATATATATATATATATATATATATATATATATATATATATATATATATGTAATATTGCAATGGCTATTTTTACCTTTCATAGAAGGAGTGTATGCTGTTTATTAGATGATTAGTTGCAAAAATGTGATTATTTGAGGATACAGATACACCAATAAAAGTTATTTTTTAGATGCAGGATTTCAGTTTGCTTCTATCCTGTTGTTACAGACTTTGATTACACATATGAATTCTGTTAGTATTTAATTAGGGAGCCTCCTCTTTGTACAACTTACTTGTGTAATATACTTGTTTACCACATTATTTTGATTTAGATTTCAAGGACATCACAAAATGTTACCATATGATTCATATTATTTTGCTTGTATTCTTTATCTGTGCTGCTCAAATTATTGTACCCTTTATCAAAATGATGAAAGCAGGCACAAACAAATAGAAAGTCATTTTTGCAGAAGTTTATTGTTTTATAAAGACTTCCATTTAAACAGTTTGGCTAGAAATAAATTCAGTCATATACAATCCACGATCAAAGCATTGTGTCCTCAATGCTTTGCGGATAAAGATTATTTATAGTACTTTGGGCAAAATATGGATTTTTATTATGAATGCTATCATGATATACTGTATATCTGGGAAAAATCAATGCCAAGAATTGAAGTGTCCTATCTAAGCTTGATTAGGACTTAATAAAATATTTACACCTGATTAACCAGTCTCATTAGAATAATGTTGATCCTTGATTTTGTCAAGTCACTAATTTAATCCTGAATTTGTCATATGAAGTGTATTCTAAATATATCAGTACAGTAATATGATTTCCCACCTGATTAACCAGTCTCTTTAGAACAAATAAAGTTTATCCTTAATTTGTTTCGAGGAAGAGCCCAAAGAGGTTTCTTCCTGTCTTTCCTCAAGTATGTAGAATATTATTTACGTTTGCTTCCGAAATATCTGATTGGAGTCCTCTACATCTTCCCAGGAGACCACTTGGGCCGATGGGATCTAATTAACTCTAGACTGGGGCTATGTGGTCGGTGTGTTTCTCTTTCCTTCAGGTGTTGAATAAAACATTGAAATTTGTCACGTTAGTCCGAGGAGATAATGACCTTTCCATCCCACCAACCAGGGTTCAATGTATGTGTCTCTGTTAAAGACTGTGCAGCTGTTGAACCCAACATCTAGGGGTAAACTAGAGACTCTATAACTCTGTAATACACAGCAATACACTTTAATTCTGTGGCATAGGCGAGAGATTCAGATAGACCAGACCCGCCAAAGCCCTCCAGTCTGCGTCAGAGTCCATCGTCAAAGTTGTAAATATTTATACTAGGTTTACAGTCCATCGGTATTCAAGGTTATTCAGACAAGGAGGACTGACGCTGGACAAAACGCCACTATAACAGCTTCAGGAGCTTACATGTTTTTTGGCACTAAAACCACCATGCTATCTTGGAGTTCCCATAGGCTAGCAAGTGAATGTGTGTGTGTATGATACCACCTAAAGCTTAGTGAGAAATCAGAACCAGTATATCACTAGAGTAGAGTAAGTGAAGCTACAAAAATCACAACTTTTTAAATTTAAAAGCAATATACATGCTAAATACATTTAAATTATGAAACGTCCTTACAACAAAGATGCATGTAAGTCTACAGACAAGGCACCTTACAGTTATTATTGGCGAAGTGTAACCCACTAGCAAACTCGTCCTTAAGTCAACAAATTGTCTTTTTTTTTAGTAAAGCCAGCTTCTGTTATAATTGAATAGACCTACGAACATTAAGAACATTGAAAACTGATCATTAAAATAGTAGTAAAACTGAAATGATGGGCTATATAAAATGTGTACGGTTTAATCCCTACCAAGCCACAGCAGAACTGGCCTGGAATCATCCTTATTTATGTGTCTTAAGCCCTTTTTGTTTTACCATCAAAATTATATTTGCCCTGAAGGAGAGAGTTGAAGAGAGTCCTTCTTCTTGTGTGGTATGGCATGGAACACCTTCACTTAAAACAGAGACCCAAAGCAGGCTTGTGATTGGTTCCCAGTGTTGTTCTTTTAACAGCTTGTAACAGGTTGGAATGGAATTGTGACCTTGTCACCTTGTGCATTGGTGGTCCCCATACTAATTAGACATTGTCAGAGTTACACGGCTGTTAAGTTTTTATCATATGTTCAGGGATTCTCATGCTTTATGTCAATCAACTGCCTTAAATACTAATTTTCTAAATGATGTGGTTTGTTTTGAAGATTTGGAATATAAACACCATTTTCAGTCCGAAAAGAGGATAATAGCCTATAATTGCAAAGTGATTTTTACAGCATGATTAATACTCAGGAAACCGTGTTTTTTTTTTGGTTTTTTTTGTGAAAGGAAATAATTAGTAGAATCATTTCAACAGCATTGTTGTTCTCCCAATTTGTTGAGTATAAATATATTATGGGAATAATTGATTGGAGATTGCTTCCTCAATAACATTGCCACTGATTGTAAATTGTTCCCATAAACGTGAAGAGAACAATATGCAAACGTAGTAAATTATAAGGACCCTGTATGACCAGCAATACAAGTTGGTTTAGGATAAACCACAACATCTTTTCAAGTTTATATGTGCAACATTTTCCATGAATAAAATCCCTACGCATTCTACCAAGTGAGGAAAAAGGAATTTAGAATACTTTTAACAGAATCCCTTGCAGAATGTCCTGTATGTAAATGCTATATTAGCGGGAAGAAATATTACATTTGTTGCTTTTTCTGCTTGTTAAATACAAACGAGGGTAGACCGATTTCCCTCTTCACTAGTGACATTTATGGAAATAATATTAAAATCGTTACTGCCCCGCTTAATGTATTTTTAAAAGTCTCACTGGTTAAAGAGGGCTTTACCTCAATACAAATGAAATCAATCCCACCAATATTAACATGCTTCTACTTTAGTTAAGTACTTTTGTGTGCGGACTAAGGAAATTTGTGGTGGGGAGAGGGGGGGGGATTATTGTTTAAATGGTGAATTGCTTCAAATTTCACATCTGTGTCCTAACCACATTTTGATGGTCAAATAAATACAGGCTATTTCAGTCCAGCATATGTACAGAATAAGACTTCGGATACAGCATAAGTCTTTAATTATTATTTTCTATTGTTGTATTTAAATAGGACTTAAAGGTGTAAATCAGAATGCTAATATATTTATTCGTGGGACCTCTAATATAAAATAGCTAATTGCCATATCAGTTTTCTCATATTTGCAAGTTTTATTCAGCTGTAGTAAGTTTACTAAGCGCTGAACCCATTTCGTTAAATACAGATATTTCTTTAAATCAAGAATTTATGTCCATAATTACTTATTTTCCCCGGATGACCTAGTTGTGCATGCGATTGTTTGTGATTTTAGTAATAATCAATTATGTGAAAAATATCATCTTCTGCAGAACTCTGCTGCCTATAGAGATATTGGTAAAAATGTTTCATGAGCATGAATATACTCAAATCCAGCCAATGTATGCTGTAAGAACATATTTGGAACAAAATTTGCTTTTATATTGTTCTGACCTGATTGTTTTCCCTTCCTACAGATGATCCACATAGACAAAATCTGGAAGAAAAAATTATCTATGGTGTTGAAAACAGTAGCACATTTTTGGAGTGCAGCCCTAAATCACAGCGTGCCCTGGTCTTCTGGCAGTTTCAAAAGCTGAATGAAGAGAAAAAAGAAGAGGTAACTACAATTCTGAATAATAAATCAGACTTCCTTCTGACCCATGCATTTCACTTAATATTGTCTTTTTTTGTGTTCTGTATTAAATATTACAAATTACCAAATCTTGTCCCATGTAAAGTAAGTAAAATCAACCTAATTCATAGGTATAGTTCAATGAGTGAGATGATTTTCAGAAACCCTCAGTGCTATAACTATGCTGTATATGTACCATTTTACGAATTAAACCTTCATAAATAATAACCATGGGGTTAAACGATCAGCTGCCTAGCAAACTCCCACTTTTGTGAAGAAACCTTAAATATCTTTTTATTAAAACATCCCTATTTTAAAAGCTCTGTCCAACTTAGTGATTTTAAAAGTTCTCTCCAACTTAATGATTTTAAAAGTTCTGTCTAACTTAATGATTTTAAAAGTAGGCCGTTTTTACACTGTTAACTTTTTATGGTATATAATAATTATGTTGCTCAGTGTGCAACCTTCTTAGTTCTATGAAAAGCTTTTTTACATATACAGTCAGGAAAAGCAATATTACGGCTTTCCAGATGTTGCTGAATAGTAACTTCCAACTTCTTAACAGATCAACTTTTGTAGACCCTTGTTCTGGAATAGACTCTTTTTATGATATATGATGTCATTATGAATTCTTTGTTATATGAACTAAACATCTAACAGTTTGGAATTCGTTTACACATACTGAACATTTTAGACAGATGCCATTAAACTGATCCTTCAGCAATCAAGTAAACTGGGACATTGTATTGTTTTCTACGAACTGAGAATTATATTGATAGTGACCTTATAAGTGCATAAAGTAAATATTTGTTGTTTCATAGCATTTGCTTAAAGTTACTATTTCATATACATTCCACCAATGGAATTATACAGTTTTGTAGAATCTTGATGTTTGTATAACTGTTCCAGGCTCCTTTATTGATAATACCTCCTCCTTTGTCTTAGCTCATTAATGGATGCTCTGATATGCAATCTAAATAAGTTAATCAGGATGCCAAAGTACATAAACCCAAGGAGTAGGCTGTGGGGTTTATTTACTAAAGAGGGAGTTCACATGAGAGTAAGTTTCATCTCCATGACCTCTCCTTAGTTTATGAAGGCACAACCCCGGTTAGCTTCTTATCCACAAATAGCTTGGTTGGACCTTTATAAAGGATATTTAAATAAGTGAGATTTCTTCAGTGCATCTGGTTAATGGTTTGAACTATGGATTATGCAGGGCCATCTCAGCTCTATGTATTATTACAATCTTTTATAATACATAGTAAATTCAGTTAGTTGAAACCATAGCACTCCTGCAAACGTCCACTTTAGTGAATAAACCCCTGAGTCCATAGCGAAGTAACCTTTTTTCTGTGTTTGTATTTATCACACTACAGGGAATGTAGCTTTTTGAGAGTAACGGAAACAAGACTTTGGCAATACAATAAGCACCTATAAAATGTTAAAAGCTTGTAAAATTACTTTAGAGTAAGTTAGAAAAAAGTATATAAAGCGTCACCGTTGCCTTCTTTTGAAACTACAGCTAAAAGCCGTTTTCTCAAAAAGGAATATATTAAAATTAAATCTTCGAAAAGAGAACATTTTTTAAATAAGCCTGTAATTTACTTATGCAAAAAGACAGATCTTAAAGAATAAAATCACATAAATTCCCCATTAATAATGATTTATAAAAACACACAAATGTGTTAAAATCTGGTCTGAGAATAAAATGAAATGACTTTTTTTTTTCTCTCCTTTATTGAACAGATAAAAATAGACGATCGTACAATAAAGACAGAACACGGCCTTCTGCTCCGTATCCTTAAGAAGAAAGATGCTGGAATATATTATTGCAATGCTATAGAACATGGTTTCATACAGAGTCTGCTCAAAGTAACTCTGGAAATAATTGACACAGAACATCTAGACGAACTGCTTCACAAAGATGATGACGGGGAGAACCATAAGCACAAAGAGCCATCAAATAGCATGTCACCAACTCAGAAAATCTGGTATAGAGATTTCATGCAGCTAATTAACCATCCCAATCTGAACACAATGGATGAATTCTGTGAGCAAGTGTGGAAAAGAGACCGCAAACAACGTCGACAAAAAAATGCTAATGCCCAAGTCAACACAAATAAATGGAAGCACCTACAAGAAAATAAGAAGGGTAGAAATAGGAGGACCCATGAATTTGAAAGGGCACCGAGGAGTGTCTGATCTGCATTACCTCTTCAAACCTCATCCGAGTAGGATTTGTATAGACATTTAACTGGAAAAATGCAATATTCATGAAGTTTTTCATGGCATTATTTGGATGTTTACAAAGTGGAAAGCTCACCCAATTTTCCACCAAGTCTAAATAAAACACATTAGTAACTTTCCAAATAGACTTAGACTACATAGTCAACATTTAAAATGTTAAAGACAACATGACTAAGCTTGGTTTTCCATTTTTAAAGCAATTTTCATTAGAATACTTTTTTTCATACTTCCTTCCCTTCCCAAGAAGAAACTATTCATAACCCAGCAACTGAAATGAAAAAGGCCTTTTGTCAGTCACCGCTACCATTCGGAGTTTTTGTCCATCCGGACATTTTGTTGCACATCCTTCTTCTGAAGACAACACAGCGACTTTAGATTAAATCTGTGATTTTTTTTTTCTTTCTAACCTTCATGTGTTTATGAACTCTCCCTGGGAATATACAAATATACAGTCCGTTAACCGTACCAATAATTGTCCACTATTCAGCAAGCAGGTGGAGTTTATTGGTCTACTACTGATGCCTCCTTCTAGCTTTGAACTTTGGTTTTATTTGCTTAAGTATAATTTAAATGTACCATAACAAATATGCAGTTAGTGTTTTCTCTCCATTTTTTTAATAACATTGACTTGTTTGGTATACTTCTTTGTAATTATTTGAACCTTATCTTTATTCGCATTGTTATTTTATTGGATAATTATTTTATTGAGTCGACCATTGAACGCTCACCAAGCCTATTATTTGTTACATATCTATGGTAGTAACACTAATTAACATCTTAATTTAAATATAACATTCCCAACTGTCTTTAAATTGAAATAAGATAAATGTTTCATCCTATCGTGTTTTAAAGATATTCTGAATAAAAGAGGGAATGTTTTGGATCTAGTAAACAATCTAAGAAAATACTGATATTTGGTTATTTTTGAAACTGAAAATGAAATTGGTTTGATGCATCAGACAGATCATCACTTCCTGGGTCAATTTGTAAGATTATGTAACTCTATCACAAATTTTTCAGAATATTTAAGGGGCTGGTAACTGGTATATTCAAAGGTTGTAGTGATATGAAATACACAATTGTTATGAACATTCATGAAAAGTGTAAATAAAAAGTATCACAACAAAATAAATTAGTTTTTGCAGTCAGTAGAACCTTGTCCATAACAATGGCCAAATTTTGAGAACAAAAATAGTTTTTCTATAAATAATCCTCCTTATAGAGTCTATAGTTGGTGGTCAAAATGGATCTTTTGCCTGATGTCGTGCTTAGAAGTTCTTGTTTCTTAATAGTTGTAGTTGAATCTGCCAATGCATGACACCAGTTGAGCTGGAGCCAAACCAGACCTTCAGCAGACAAAAGTCCATGTGCACAACTGGAAGGAACATCTGGCTGGAGGGGAAGTGTTATTTGTAACAGATGCTCGACCCCAATAATTTTCCTAAAATGGGGGTCCAGCATCCCTTTAAGTTCACTTTAACAACAACCCAGACCAGGTCTCTGGACTGAGCCTGTCAGTCATGGTTTTGAGAAATGTCATTAGAATTTATGGTGTATTCAAGCATAAAAGCATATTTCAAAAGTGTATAAGGAATACCTTTAAGGGTGTATTTCCTTACTGTGGCATTTCTAGGTTCAGACTAGATCCATGGCCTCAGCCCGAACAAGTTTAACCCCTTAAGGACAACGGGTTTTCCGTAAACCCATTAATGACAATGCATGTGAGCTCATACATGTATGGGCTTTGTCGTGAAGGGGTTAAGAAGAACTTAACTTATCATACACATGGACTCTACACAGACCACAAGCAAACATTAGAAATGTAATAAAATACATCAGACTTTAGACATCCTATATAGAGCTGGACAAAATTTAAAAAAATATGTATTCTTGGGGGTAGATATTTTCTGCCTACTGTCACCAGGCTGAATGTTTCCTGAAATATCACATGTATTGTGATGTCACGAGCAGTGATGTGATATATAAGCCAGTAAAAACGCAGACACGGAACAAGAATCTTCCTAGGGAAAGATTGGTACTTTTGTTGGCCCTATTCTAATTACATACATGTTTTGTACTATTTCCTTAATCCTTGATGAATTTTCCCAAGTTTCTGAACTCATACACTCTGGAACTACTCCAGTAGTTTTAGAGTTTCAGCCCCCTTAAGCACCCAAAAGAAAACATGTCTGATGTGTAAAACTATTTTAAAACTCAAGATTGTATTGAAATCCCTGGGGTCTAGTCTATATATATATATATATATATATATATATATATATATATATATATATATATATATATATATATATATATATATATATATATATATATATATATATATATATATATCATTAATTTTTGAGTTCACTTTAATTAAGAATTCAGCAATTGTTCAATTTTTGTTCTTGCTGGCTAAAAAAAAAATCTAGAATCACAATTCTTTGGATCCAAAATATGAATTTGATTCAGAATATTTTTGTTTGCAATTACATCTCATTGTCACAGTGGTTGCAATAGCACAATGTTATTTTTTTTTAACGACCATGGCACTTACGTGCTGGCACAGTAATTCTTAGGAACCCATGTGACCTACATATGTGCAATGAGTGCAATAGTTGTTCAAAAATAAAACTGCTCCAGATTACAAGCAGCCTAAAAAAGAAAGCACACACACATATATATATATATATATATATATATATATATATATATATATATATATATGTATATATATATATGTATGTATACAATCTAAAGACCTTTTAGACAAAACCTGTCTTCCACCATCATAGTCATACTCCATTAATCATTGGAACGTTATTGGCCACCGTGGACTACAAGATTAAGCTGCAATTGAGAAAAGCGGTGGCCTTGTGGTTTGTGTACAGTTTCATGGCCTACTTGGAACAACTACTGTATGTAACAAAAAAGCAAAAAAAACATGAGGAAAAAAATTGCATGTGAATGAACAAATTTATGATCCCATTTTATGCAGTATTTAGTGTTTATCAATGGTATGTGTTTAATAGTTTGGTTTTGCTTCCTAAACATTAGCCAAAACTGATGTACATAATTTTTAAATAGTTAAGGAGGTACAATGTAATGTACTGATAATTATAGGTACTCCATTTCAGTGTGCTCAAGTACTATTTATACCATGCAGAAGCCCAAAAATATCAGCTATAAACTGTGGCATAGCAGTGATAATGTTGCTGATTTTGTGCACAAGGTGTATTTCTATCCACAAGCTGAAGAACTAAAGTGTGCTTCATTACTATACTTATCAATACATTTTATGGCGGGGGTGGGGATCAAAAACTGGAGAGGAAATGTAATAAGACTTGCTGCTGTAAATTATTCTTTTTGGCATGTACTCAGTTGTTAAATAAACATTTCTTCAAAAGAGCTGAAGCTTGCAGTGTTTTTGAAACTTTCACAGTGGTCAGTCCTGTTATTGAGGTTGTATATATGTACATTTTCGCCAGAACTACAGTTATCGGTTTAGTTAATGACTCATCATTCACTAAATAACTAAAACCACTCATAAATGAAATAAAATATTTACTATAATTCAAGGTATTATCAAGAGTTGACTTGACCTCTTTCATGTTTATTTTTTGGGTGTTGCAATAAACTTGATAATAAAAATGAAAATTGCTGTAATAGCCCAAGAGAAAATGGAGTCTTTGGTTGAAGGTAATATCATTTCTTGAGCCAACATCTAAAGAGATGTAAAATTGCCAAAGCTTTTGGGACATTCAAGGTCTCTTCTTCATTCCATCTGAAGATAATGTATGTATCATTACATACTTTTTGCCGTTGGCCCAATAACCAGCATCAACTTAAATCAAGTTGATGCAAATTGGCAAATTAAGTTTCTCATTTTAAGTTAGCTTTCTAATTTCCAATAACTTAACCAAAAACATCTTGCTTGGTTAAGGAAGGTGTTTTTCTCTTTTACCCCACCAAATATGCATAATAGTGCAGGATAATTTTTGCCAAAAGGCCTTCAGAGTCTACACTCCTTGTTACTGACTTGATGATAGCACTTCTCACAGAAACAATCTGAATCACACAGAAAATCACTTGATAAAAAGTCAATTTTAGTACATTGCATCAGCTAAAGAAAAAATGGGTCGCTCCTGTACTTTTATGTCCATCAGCTGATCCAGCAATAGTTTTCCTTTGTCTTAGTTGAAGCTGCCAGTTGTGAATTAGGTTTAGACTTTAAACACAGCTTACATTGTTACAAATGATTGTTTTGAAAGAAACATTAAAGAATGCCAGGCCTTTGGGCTACATGTGATCCTCATTGTTTCCAAAGTCTAGCCAACTGTGGTTAGATATTCCTTATTTTGGTATATTATAAAAAGTAATATGTTTTAGGCAGCAATCCGAATGTCTGCCATTGCTCTTCTGAAGAACAAAATGCATAACCAGAGGTGCTATATTTTCCAAAACAATATACCATTGAAGTTCTGAAGATTACCACTTTGGAAAGACACTCTCTACCCCCTCTCCCCCCTTCTCACACTATCAACCCCCTCTCCCCCCTTCTCATACTATCTATCCCCCTTCTCACACTATCTACCCCCTCTCCCCCTTCTCATACTATCTATCCCCCTTCTCACACTATCTACCCCCTCTCCCCCTTCTCATACTATCTATCCCCCTTCTCACACTATCTACCCCCTCTCACCCTTCTCATACTATCTATCCCCCTTCTCACACTATCTCCCCCCTCTCCCCCTTCTCATACTATCTACCCCTCTCCCCCTTCTCACACTATCTACCCCCTCTTCTTACACTATATACCTCCTCTTCTTACACTCTCTACCCCTCTCCCCCTTCTCACACTATCTACCCCCTCTTCTCACACTATATACCTCCTCTTCTCACACTCTCTACCCCTCTCCCCCTTCTCACACTAGCTACCCCTCTCCCCCTTCTCACACTATCTACCCCCTCTTCTCACACTATCTAACCCCTCTTCTCACACTATCTACCCCCTCTTCTCACACACTCTACCCCTCTCCCCCTTCTCACACTATCTACCCCCTCTTCTCACACTATCTACCCTCTCCCCCCTTTTCAAACAATCTAAGCCCTCTCACCCCCTTCTCACACTATCTACCCTCTCCCTACCACCTTTTCACTATCTACCCTCTCCCTACCCCCTCCCTTCTCACTATCTACCCCCTCCCTACCCCCCTTCTCACTATCTAACCTTTCCCTACCCCCCCCCCCCTTTGTAGTTCACTTACCGTACTGAAGTCCTGTGGTGGGAGCGCAAGGCTTCTGTCTCACTGCTCTGCGACGGTGCGCGTGGCTTCACTGCTGAACGCCGGCATATGATGTCATATGCCGGCACTCATCGTAAAGCACAGGCACTGAGACAGACGCCTCACGCTCCCACCACTGCAGTCGGGGCAGAGCTGAGGCAGGTGGCGGCAGGGAGCAGAGGATACAGAAAGACGCCGAGCGGTTGCTGAAAACGACTGCTCGGCACCCCTTGGGCCCCCCTGACTGGCAGGACTCCAGGGCCCGGACGCAGTTGTGACCCCTGCAACCCTGGATGTTCCGCCACTGCCTACAATAATGTAAATTGGAAACTTGGTAACACTTTTTCCTGTGTCGCTCTTAAATTGAAACTTTAAAGTTTTATTTGCAATTGGTTTGTAATTTGCTTTTTTATATATAATTTATAAACATCACTAGTTGTGTGGTGCACAAACTACCCTATAAAAGCAGTTTTATAGAATGTGGTTTCTAACAGAGAATTCATTACAGCATCAGGGCACCAGACTGAGCACTAAGTGACACACTAGTCAACTAAAACAGTCTTGGCTTCCAAATTCAAAATCAAATATGCCAGGCTTGTGCCAGTAGTTACCTACTTTTAATCTGAAATCTATTTTTATTGTTTGTAAAAAGCATGACTCTCAAAGGAGAACTGTCTCCTTTAAAACTTTTACCAAGAGTAAATTCTCTTTTTGAAACTACCTATAGTTAATGATTTCTGTGTGTCAATCAATGTAATTGTTTTGGAAATATTTCATTAAAATATTTATTATTGGATTAATTTCCTGTCCTGAAGCCCTCTCCATTCTGCTCACCCCACCCTCCCAAACACTACCTGATTATTTGCAGTAGGGGAGTCGGACAGGGCCTGGTGCAGGGTGACTGCACTCTCCCGAGTGGGCATCTAGGGTTGTGCGGCCACATAGCTGGCCCCTGAAATAGCAGCTGATGTTGTCCAGAACAAAGCAGAATTTGGTGATATCCTGCAAGCACCCTGGAGCAGGCATAGTACTGGAATCATGTACAGGATGCTGCAGGCTGGGAGTAGGGAAGCTAAGAAGAGTAAAAGCAGAAACATAGCAAGCAAATGGGACAGAGCGAGCAAGGGGGACATTGCAAGGAACAGGTAATGGGAGACCAAGCAAGAAACATACATGATACAGGACACAACAGGGAACAAGGAACACAAGGGATGGATTGAGGACCCGAGATCCTCAGACACTTCTCCTTTAAATAGAATAGGATATCTTAACTGGGACGTGGGGAGAGGCGAGAGGAACCAAGATCCTCAGATGATTCAGGGTAAAGAGGGCAAAGGTACATAAGAGACAGACAAACATAAATACAGGAACTAGCCTAGGACTATGTGATAACAATTGGAGATTCCGTCACATCATATGGCCATAGTATGCTTAGCCCACCACTACGCCAAAGTACTCCAATATTTGGTGGGTCCTAGCACTAAACCCTGCCTACTGAATATTAATAAACTGAAACTAAACATTGAATCTAAACACAAAAACAAGAAGGACATACCTTTAGACTGCTGACTATGACAAACCTAAAAAACTGTTGGGGCACACCTTATAAAGGAAACAGAGACAGGGGGGACTCTAGCAAGATGGGGGGGTACTAGAAAGAAGCAGCTCAGCAGCCTGAATGGAGTCTGACACCAATCAACCTCTGCAACTTTACAAGGGGATGTGGTAACTCAATAGGGAAGAATACTCATGTTAAGATACCTTTTCCCCATATAAAGTACATTTTGCTTACTTTGGTTCATTTAGTGTATAGAACTATAAAACGTACATTTTGGAAAAAGTGGTACATTCCCTTTAAAATATCAGTTTCACATGGACACAAAAACATCTGATCCATAGATTATTTTATGGAACAAGCAACTGAATCTCAGAGACATAACCCTGCAGAATCAAGTAAAGTTCTGAAAGCTTATATACAACTTGGATGTATAAGATCAATGTGATGTGCCTATCAGAGTTTACATTACACCGAAAGGGCATTAATTGCCTTGACAGCTTTAAGCATAAGAGGCTGTTTCAAACTCATAGGCTAACACTGTTAAAGATTTTATCACTTGAGACTAACATTCTATAGGCCCAAGTTATATTTAATATTTGGATCCCCCCAGATGAATATAATAAAGTTTCAAAAACCTTTAAAATGCCAAATATCCAATTTCATTGCAAGATACACTTTTTACTATAATAGACCCCAAACTGTTGTCAAAAATGTGATTAATGTTGGTATATGCAATTCTCTTTGATATAAAGCAATGAACAACACAAAAGTTCAAAGGCACATAATCACCTAAATTAAGCTAATTAAACATGGAATAGTTGAATTATGTAATACAATAGCTCTGGAGAAACAAACTTAATGCCATATGTATCTGTTCACTTATGTAAATAAGAGATGTTGGAATTTCCACAATATTATAGCAGCAGTAGTAGGGCACTGGCAGATGATAAGCGCATGCATTGCAGCCCTGTGGAGCAGGACTGAATTTCCACCACAATTATATAAAAATGTTCAAAAAAAGCTGTTCCCCTCAGAGTAAGGACATCAAAGAGGTGCAGCAGCAGCAATAGCAGTAGTAGGGCACTGGGCCATGGAAGGCAGACACTGGAAAACTATAGGCACATGCAGCCTTGTGGAGAAGGACTGAATTTCCCAGTGTTATATATTATCTATATTATATTGTCAACAATATTTATTTATCAATTAAGTATAATAGATGGTATGAAGGTGAGATATTAAAAAAATAACTTGTCCACTCCAACTCTCATCAATTTGTAACTGCTGATACTAGCATCACCTAATGCTTGTCCCTTCCCATTATAATTGGCCAGAGTTGCCTTTTTTTGGCTACTTCTACTTATTAGTCATTGATATGCACCCTCCTATACACAGTCCCTCCCATTTTAACTCATCAATAAGCGCAAATAAACCGCTTCTAATTGCACCAAAGCAGCTTGTAATAGTGGCTACACGTGGCAAGGAATGGATGATTCATGACATATTTTCCAAACTTTTGCAGTTCGTTTTCGGCAGTTTAGTTTGAGATGGCCCTTGTTTTTATTGATTCGTATGAATGCACAAAACATGCAATTTTTGTTAAAAATAACGTTTGTACAAAAAGAAATGCTCAAGTCTAATTTCCACTGCTTTGCAACTAAAATATAATTTACAGACTTACCCTCTTGCGATTCATAAATGTACTATACATTTTTGGCACCTTACAAACCTACAATACTGTAACAGTAGAAGCACGGCTGATTTCTTCACCTTTTCTCTTTGTTCATTGATAAAATACACTCACTGGCCACTCACTGGATTGTTTTTACGCACAACAATCTCTAGGGTTTACAGAGAATGGCCCCAAAAAAAAGAAAATATCCAGTGAGCGGCAGTTGTGTGTACAAAAATGCCTTGTTCATGTCAGAGGTCGAAGGAGAATGGGCAGACTGGTTTGAGATAACAGAAAGGCAACAGTAACTCAAATAACCACTCGTTACAACCAAGGTATGCAGAATACCATCTCTGAACGCACAACCACACCAGGTTCCACTCCTGTCAGCTAGGAACAGGAAAATAAGGCTACAATTCACACAGGCTCACCAAAATTGGACAATGGAAGGCTAGAGGAACATTGCCTGGTCTGATGAGTCGCGATTCCAGCTGTGACATTCAGATCGCAGGGTCAGACTTTGGTGTAAACAACATGAAAGCATGGATCCA
This sequence comes from Spea bombifrons, assembly GCF_027358695.1. NCBI lineage: Eukaryota > Metazoa > Chordata > Amphibia > Anura > Pelobatidae > Spea > Spea bombifrons. The sequence continues at coordinate 63,966,973 of NC_071090.1, read as the reverse complement.
TCCTGCCTTGTATCAACGGTATAGGCTGGTGGAGGTGGTGTAATGGTGTGGGGGACATTTTCTTGGCACTCTTTGGGCCTCTAAGTACTAATTGAGCATTGTTTAAACATGACAGCCTACCTGAGTATTGTTGCTGACCATGTCACAAAGTTTACATCATCTCAAACTGGTTTCTTGGACATGACAATGAGTTCACTGTACTCCAATAGGCTCCACAGTCACCAGATCTCAATCCAATAGAGCACCTTTGGGATGTGGTGTAACGGGAGATTTGCATCATGGATGTGCCACTGAAAAATCTGCAGCAATAGCGTGATGCCATCATGTCCATATGGACCAAAATCTCTGAGGAATGTTTCCACCACCTTGTAGAAAGTATGCCATGAAAAATGAAGGCAGTTCTGAAGGCAAAAGGGGGTGCAGCCCAGTGCTCCTCTGTCCAAAAGAAATTGTTTCAGAAGTCTTGTGGTTTGTTTAGGTGCAACTTTGCAAAACTAAGTTTTTTGCAATTCCTCTGTGCATTACACGGCCTGACCTTGAGGTGAATTTATTGGCAACTGTCTTGAAAGTTTTCCACTTTTTAATATTTTTTCTCACTGTAGAATGATGGACTTTAAGTTATTTGGAAATGGCCTTATAACCCTTTCCAGATTGTTGGGTAGCAACAATTGCTTCTCTAAGATCATTGCTTATGTCTTTCCTCCTTGGCATTGTGTTAGCACACACATGAATACTCTAGACCTGCAAACTGCTAAAACTTTGGCTTTTATTTTTTTTTTTTATTTACTTGGTAAGATTGTTCATCTTCTCCCAAGATAGAAGGCTGTGGACATTGCCATTTGCTCTGCTGGGCTGTTGGCTAAATTTTATGTAACAATAAATTTTAATGGGGAACAATGCAATCATTTTCTAAATAACTCCTCTTGAGAAGTGAATAAATATGGGCATCAACTATTAATGTACTGGATATGTACACAGATCTTTCTATTGCTTATACCAAAGCGAGCTAGGAACATGAAGTTCATACTCTAATAAAAGACTTCCACTTTTGAGAAGATTTTAACAACCTTTGTATTACTATTAAACTATTGAAGCCGCTGTTTCTCATTTGTTTTTGTCTTTGCTTTTGGAATTCATCAAGCTTCAATTATCATAGGAATCCAAGAGAATGACAGTGCTTTCAAATTCAGATTGTGGGAGAAGAAAGCTCTCAGTTTCACAGTCCTTAGTAAGGCACATGCTATAAAAGATAACTGACAGAAGGAACCATGATCTGCAAAGAGCCTTACCTACCCCTCCCGGGAAAAGCACTGTGCTGCCTACATTAAAAAACAAAGTAGAGAGGCGCCACACACTTAGCTGCAGGATTTCTGTGTCAAACAACAACGTGGAAGAAAAAAGCGATGAGTTACAAACCAAAATTATAAACCACATCTTGCAGAGCAATTCATGGGGCAACATTATATATATATATATATATATATATATACACACACACAAACATATATTTATATATGTTTCAATATTTATTATCGGTTGAAATGTAACAAATGCACATAAACAAATGCTAACCTATATAATATCAGAGTAATCTACAGACAATTAAGGGTACATTATAGACCGTATTTTAAAGACTATAAACACAGGGTATTGTAGCGCAGTTCATGGACCTCATAAAGTATACAACCTGGATACTTGTAAGGACTGGAATTTTTTCTTAGGTTATGAGCATTTGTAAGACTTGACACGTACTTTGTTATAAGCAGTCCTGGAATTCAAGGTCATAAAAGTCTTGTGCAGGCCCAGCATGACATGAATTACCATTCTCCCAGTGACAGTTATCTTAGTAATGTGATATTTTTTTCATGCCAATCGCCTAATTGACAACGAATGAACCAGTTGTCGATGTGTGCTTTCTGTCTATAAAGTAAAAGTTTCCATCTGAATAAAGCTGTTTTTATAAATTAGCGTATTCATTACACAAAATGTATAATTGACAGCTCATCAAAATAGATTCATACCATAACGTTTCCCAAACAATAACATGTAAATCTTCTTCGAGATGTTTTTGAGTCAGATACTTGAGTTAGATACTTATGATGGTTATGATTTAATATTGCGTGTTATAACATCTGTTAGGTGAAAAAAGCAAATGGAGAAGTAATAGCACACAACCGTTGAGAAATTCAACTCTCTTCCCTGTCATTCATGTCTGAAAGTTCAAAATGTGTGGAGCACTGTAATAGGTGATATAGATTAACAAGGTTCAACTTTCATTAGTTGTGGTGCATTCTACCAAGATCAAAAGGGCCAAAAAAATAAGATTGCCTTGTATCATACCAACTACAGGGCTAGTAAATATCAAACATTAACATGTACAATTACATTCTTATCATTTATTTTTCAGATTTGAACACTGTAACAGAATCCAGTCCTGTTACTATGCTGTTGTTATATTTTTCTATTGTTATCATTTCTGTTAACCATTATAATGTGTTATTGCATCCTCGTTGTGTTGCAGTTGTGGCCTTCAACCCTGTAACCATCCCTCATCCTCACATAAGTCTTCCCGGTGCCAATGTGACCACATACACCTTAGCCGGTTCAAATAGTAGGCTACCTTTCTGGTTGGTCTCTGTGTCTCATTTCCCCCCAGGTTCAAATCTATTGGCCATTTTGATGAGATAATTGCCTATTAGATTTGATGACCCATTGGTATTAGCTAACAAAAAAGGAACAGATCTGTGTCCGGTGTGCTTACCCACAGCCAGAGATTCATATCCCTTTCCATACCGCAAGCAACACCTGTTCAAGGCTTAAACCTTTCTCATGCGTGGCACATGAATTGCAGTTGGTGAGCTGGATTTGCTAGGGGTCATTTACACCTTGCAGGAAGGATAGATGATGTTTTCACATAGGAAAGTTGATCCTAGATCTATGATCTGCGCCCCGACAGTCACTCTCTGCATCATTCATCAGTAATGTGATTTTACCTTGATTGGGAAAGAAGATCTTAATTTGATCCCTTCTATCACTTATGAGACAAAATGAGTGAAAAAATGGTTCAGTCAGCACCCAGCCTCAGTTTATTGCCCCAGATGTGCACTGAAAACCATCAGCTCTCAGTTTGACCGGTACATATAATGAAATGTAGCTCAGTATGTGGACCTTGTTTTCTGAGAATTCCTACTGGCATGTAAATATCCTTTTATGAAAGCACTAGTACATCAGCATTGTTTACCCAATACAAACTAATCCAAACCCAAGATGCATTGTGTGATGTTATCAGTATCAAATGTTCACTATTTGCAGTCATGAGACTGGCGATGATAAGGCAGCCTTGGATTTAAGGCCAGCAGTTGGCTGATGGCATAAATGCAGCTCACGTGTGGTCAGACCTCTGGAAATGCATATCAGGTAAGTATGTGGTGCTGTTGGCCAGCACCCCACCATGCATTTGCCTGGCATGTAAGATGCTTTTTGGCAACTATGTGAATGTTAAAAAATAGATGCTTCGACAGGTTTTATACTAACATGCACATATTTTACTTAATGACAAGGCAAATTGTTGTACCATGTTTGTTCACTGTTATATAAGAAATTTTATAACACATCTTGGCATATACTGGTGTCTAGAGCTTGCCTATTAATTTATTTTCCCACTATACACTGTTGTAATTGCTGCAGTGTTTGAAAATGGTCTATGAAGCTCAAAACGTGCTAAAATGAATTAAAACCTAAGTTGTCATTTGATTCTAGAAGTGTGAGCTTCTAGAAATATTTTCACGTCGTAAAAACGTTCCCTGTTTGGAAATGAAACTAACCTTTGACCTCTACTGAAGAAAAAGTCAATGAAATAAGTGATCAGGAAGAAACATGCATTGCCGAAAACCTTTTCTTCTTTGTTTTTTTTTTCATGTTTTTTTAAAGAAAGTATTTTATGGGGACTGTGAGCTACTAGGAATTTACTTTAATTAGCTTTCCATGAGCTATAATAAACATGTCAACTTTACTCTACTCCATGTCACAGACCCACCAGTAGTATTAATTTCACACTAACATGTAAACACTACTAAAAATATGCAACACCTAACATTGGGCACAGAACATGTTTCTCTGGCAAGAGTACGGATCAACTTCAGAATTTTTTTATGGGCTTTTTTATTCTGTATTTGGCAAACTTCAACACTGAGCTGTGCACAATTCTTAATGATACTTACAAATCCTTTTTTTTAACGTAATTTACAGTTATAAGCCGAGCACTGGGTCTTTGATTATTTTAGTAATTTGGTGTGTGCCTTACATTCTGCTTCCCTATTCCATATTTCCCTCGAACTGATTAATTTTCCTGCCCTTCCTATAAATCAAGGGCAATGGACCTCTCCTGCTGCATTCCAGACACTTTGTCATGAACCACGTAAGCGGGTTGGGTAGGAGCCCACTCGCAGGGTTCTGTCTGTACCCCACGATGCATGACAGCTAGAGGGATGATACAGACAGGCACAAAGAAACACAGCACAGGCAGAATACTTTGTAATGGACTGTATTGAAGAAGTTGGCAGGAACAATAAGTATAGGCGTTAAGTCTCTTGGCAGGAAACCCACTGGCAAGGCAGACGGCAGGAAGCCCACTGGCAGGGCGGACGGCAGGAACAACAAAGGGTCAAGTACAGGGCCAGAGCAAAGCAGTCCAAACACATTAACGCAAAGGCCCTGACTGAAAGGTAGTGCATGTTTATATAGGCAGGGTTCCACTCAGATAATCAGGCTCAGCTGTCCCAAGCAATCAATAACGGGTGCTCCAGAGAGGGAAGAGCGCCCACTAGTGTGTGCAGACACACATGACAGCAAATAAATATTGCATGGTCCAAGCTAGTAGGGTGGAATCCTGACACCCTTGCACCAGCGAATCACTGAACGGTATCTGTGGGGGACTCAAGCACCTTGCTACTGGCTGCTTACCTTCTCTGTAGTTCAGCACTGGCGTTTGCAGCCTTTCTTTTCTTCTCTTTTCTATTTCTTCGTGTTGGCCATCTTTTTTATGGTGCCGCGGAGACGTGAGTCTCACATGTGGTGTCATTTTGTGAGTGCCAACGTTTGCTTATATTGATTTTTTCCTTGTTCTTCACACAAGAGGGCCTGGTGGCCCTTGTGGTAACACACTTATCCACTGCCCTATGGTTCTTTTTGGGCTTGTAAATCTTCCTGTCTGCTCTCTACTCCCGTTAATCCCTGTTCTACTCATCTATATTTTCCCTCAGGTTTGGCCCATATTAGCTACATGATCTCCAGGCTGCCCTTGGTATATAGAACAATGACGCAACGTCAGGTGGCTCTGGGGATAAAGGCCTACATGCCCTTATTGCCACTTCTGCTAAATCTGTCACTTTGTCCATTAACTCAGCATTCTTTACCATGTCAGATAACCTGTCATTCTCTAGCCTACTCCAGACCCCCAACTGTGGAAACATACAGAAAACTATCATGCCAGTTCTTTAGATGCTATTCTAATGACTTTTCGGACCATGCATCCCCATTGGCCAACCACCAAGTTAAGCTAGGTGGCAGTCCACCCAGCAAACTTCACACCGTGGTTAAAGAGACCCTACTGCCTACCGGGTCACGACCCGCCAAGAAGGCATTAACACTCCAGATATTGGGGCTCAGGTCCCTGCACACAACCCGCTCCTCTAGAGGAAGAATCCTCGCAAAAAAATTGCTAGAGAAGGTGAATTAAAAAAAGGAAAAAAGTCCACAAGATGCAGAGAAAAAAAGGGGAAATCTTGCTAAATGAAGCAAATCCATAAAAGGGTGCCCCTTCCTGTATAATTGTCCCAGGCCCAAAGCTCTTTATTCTGGGATTGCTTATGGCATGGGCTATCTATACTAACCATAAAGTAGTATGACACCATACAGATGCTTACGCGTCTACAAAGGCCACTTTAACCTTCTGGCTAAACATGAAGATTGCTTACCCTGAAGCTAATACTACCAGTGGACAACCTAACCTGCCACTTTAACAGGTAGAAAAAAGATGAATCCACAGGGATATAACCAAACATAAAGTAGGGGTAAAAGAACTATGTAGGAACTTTATTAGGATGTGAATATGTGTGGTTTTGTGGTGATTTCAAAATATACAATATTTTTTCTTAAATTCTATGTCTGACAAATCAGCTATCATAGCTGGTATAAATACATGGTTACACCCAGTTTTTTATGGAAACTAGATAATACTCTGCAGATTTCAAATGATTAGCTGTATAAAACGGACATTCTTTGGATACGAATTAAATAATGACAAAAGAAAACTTTAGAATTGCTCTGATTTAAAAAAAAATGTTTATATTAAAAAAATACATGCTATATTGGCACATATTCATTCAACTGGCATGTTTGAACAAAAGTGAAACCTATCCAGAAATGTTACTTTGTAGACATTGTGTCTACATTTTTTAACTCAGAAGTGTCTTGAGGGCCAGTCCCTTTCACCTGGTGGATGCATTCCTGTTTGATCAGTTAAAGAACAGGAAAGAGGAAATTGCACTGGCTGGATTAATGCGAAAACTCCTGCAATCCCTTCATTGTTTAAATACGCCAAATCCATATTTCATGATATTACCCTTCCCTCCAAACAAAGACTAAATTACCTTAATAGACAGAGCATGTATAAAATATATTACATTTTATAAAACAGTATACTGCTTTTACTGTATCTGGATTTATATACATCTTGAAATCATTACCTGCACCTGCATTTTCTTCCATTTGTAGAGACTTGCTTAGTCGCCTTGCACTTCATTTGCTACCAAAAAAGAATGAAATGAAAGTAGGACTTATTAATAATCGCCAGAAAATAGAAGGTACACCTTCGCCATCTAGTGGAATATTTAGTTCTGTACAACCCTGTATAATCTGGATGTGTGGGTTTGGCAGTGATTTACTTGTGACCTGCCTCTGCTGCTGATATGGTGCCTCAATCCCCTTCCTTACTCTGAAGGATCAATTCTTGTTCGTTTTTCTAATATTGGAGTCTCGTGTAATCGTGTACGATCTTGATGTGTCTGATAGTGCCTGTCCTGTACACTGCCTCTACTGCTACAGCTCTCCTTCCTTACTCTGGGGCAATCAATTATTTTTTTCTAATATTGGGAGAGGATTCCAGTTTTTGTCATTGATGCTGCTGTGACTAATTTCTTCTTTCTTATGCTAATGGATCAATCCTTCTATTTTTTTCTAACTTTGGGGGAAATTCAGTTCTGTACCATGTGACTGAATTATTTACTTTGAAGGATCAATTCATCAAACGGTCCAATTTTTTGAAAACTGTTTGTCCCATAGCATGCTGCTGGATGTGTGTATGCATTATTGCAGCTTTGCCGTTGATTGTGGTGCTGCAATGCAAAATTGAGTCTGGATCTCTTCCTACAGTTTGAGCTGCTGCTGTAAGTGAAAGGTCCAGTAGGTGGCAGGGAGCTTCCCCTTTGAAAATACTCTTTCGGATGGAGCTCCAAAAATAAAAAGCCCTCCAAATTTTTTTCCGAACCAGTCAGCCAATGGTATCTGGTATTAAAAAAAAACCAACGCTGCAGAAACTAAACTTTGAGTGAATTGATCTCCTGCATTTAGCACACGGCAACCCAATGATACATAAACATAACAAACTTTCACTTAATAGTTGCTTTATAAGCTTGCTTTATTTAACAAATTAAATGTTCATCTTCTAAAGTTGATTTTTGTATTGTGCTTTGTGCAGTTTATATATATAGTCTTAAACTATAAACTTAATATTTTTAAAAAAGTTGTGCATATAATAATAAAACATTTTTTGTTTTTGTTTTATATTGCTAATGTAAATTCAGAAAGTCTTAAGTTTAAAGATGCCTCATGTACATGGGATTTCTATGTACCCTTTTTCACAAAGGTCATTGTGCATCTTTTCATGCAGCCATTACCGATTCAACCTCGTATAACTCATGTGATAAAACTGTGTATATTTTACACATTCTGTCAGATTTTCCTCACATTTTCACAAGCAACTTCTAGCACTGACTTCCCAATGATGAGTATTATTATTTAGTATTAACAGGTAAAGGACACAATGTATTACACACAAGTCTCAATGTATTTTTTATTCTTGTAATGGTTGGCATGCTATGGAGTGGAAGCACTGAATCATACCAAGAGAAGGCTTTGCCTGTCACCTTCTCTCTCAGTGATGGATGCCCTGGAAAGCTTGGAATTAGAGGTTGACTCACAGTGTTGTTGGCCTGCCAAAAATATTCCTTGCTTTGACCTTCCAAAATGATTAGCAAGTAAATTGTATTTGCAGAGGAGAAATATGGCTCTTCCCAACTAGTCCACTCATTTGTTCTACTGCCAGCATTTCTTCCACAAGAAAATATGCACATTTTCTTTTTCTTTTATTCCGATAACATTGTTATAATATAAATGCACAACCATAAATAACACTTGTTATCGAAGTAAATGAAAAAAATGTTAAATGTGAAGCCACCTCCAATCATTCTTTATTTATTTAATTCCCTTTCCCCTGGAAAGTTTAATAATGTTTCCTTTATAGGCTAGATATTATATATTGTTGTAGTTGAGGCCTTGTTGTTGACACCCACGTGTGTTTATTTTAAAGAAGGGAATCTTGAGGGTGGAAGATGAGAAAGGTAAGAGATAGGGAGAAAGGGGTTAAGGGCAGTGTATGTGTATGTATATGTGGTTGTTTGTAAGCTCATATCTGTGTGTATGAGCGAGTGTGTGTACGTTTGTGTGTAAGCTGGTGTGTATATGTGTATGTGCACATGTGTGTGTGTGTAAAGGCAGGGGTGTGTAAGGGCAGTGTATGTGTGTATATGCGTGTTTATGGGCAAGTGTGTGTATGGGCAGTCTATGTGTATATGTGTGTTTATGGACAGGTGTGTGTAAAGGCAGTGTATATGGGCAGTCGTGTGTAAAGGTAGTGTATGTGTATATGCGTGTTTATGGGCAGGTGTGTGTAAAGGCAGAGGTGTGTAAGGGCAGTGTATGTGTGTATATGTGGGTATATTGGAAGGTGTGTAAAGGCATTGTCTGTGGGCAGGCATGTGTAAGGACGGTATAGGTGTATATAGGTGTATGGGAATGTATGTGTAAAGGCAGTGTGTGTGGCGGTCATGTTTAAGGGCAGTGTATGTGTATATGTGTGTTTATGGGCAGTTGTGTGTAAGGGCGGTGTATGTGTATATGTGTGTTTATGGGCAGGTGTGTGTAAAGGCAGTGTGTAAGGGCAGTGCAAATAAAATAGCCTCTGTAAAAAATATATAATTTAATCAAAGCATAATAAAAAATATTCACAAAAATATCTGTGTAGTTCATGCTTATGGAGCATTAAAATATCTTGCACTGTCAGGGTTACGCTACAGCCCGTATTAAATGCGTGCAGACAGCTCGCCAAGTTTGTGGCTGGCGCAGTATTTGGACCTGGGCCCTCAATTCTTTAGGCAGGTTCTACCTGCCACTCCTCCGGCTGTGCTGCTGATGCACTGTATTGCAGTTAACTACCTGTTCTGCTATTTTATTATCTGCACTGAGGGTACTTCCACCTGCAGCCACTAAATGCTGATCACTTGCACCTGCTACCTGTTTAGAAGACTATTTAAACCTGCTTCTAGCCCAGATACCTGACACCAGTCTGTGCTGACTGCCTATGAATCTGGACTATGCTCTAGTGAAGGGAAGAATCCAGTAATTCCATAACTCTTTATCCATGAGTGCTCCTGCTACCACTGAGTTGCCTGCTCTTGAACTCAAAAAAGAAAAAGGCCTTTCCCAAACTGCCCTCCCAAAAGTTGGGAGCATAGCATTGTTCAAAATGTCTTGGCATATTGAAGGGGACATACAAAGACATTTTAGACATTGCTATGCCTCAAAGGGGGAAGGCCCTTTTGTATTCCAGCATGACTGTGCCCCAGTGCACAAAGCGAGGTCCATAAAGACATGGTTGGATTAGTTTGGTGTGGAAGAACTTGACTGGCCTGCTCACATTTGCAATGAACTAGAATGAACCAGCCAGACTTTTGGGTCAAACATCAGTGCCTGACCACACAAATGTATTACTTGATGAATGGGCAACAATTCCCAGGAAACACTCTAAAATCTTGTGCAAAGCCTGGTATTTAACCAACTATCTGGTTGGGAATTTGTTTCTTGTAACACACAAGGGCATGAAGCATTTTTAACATTAGGGGTTTTTTTCAAAAAATTATCCTAGGTTTAGAAGGTAAAATTGGTTCTAAAATAGGATCACTTAATAGTATTGACTGATATCAAAGTTATTGTCTGAATTGAAATTAGTGATGAAAGAACACCTCAAAGAATCCTCAGAATTAACTCTTCAATTGTTTACCAAAAGGCCTTTCCTGTTCAATGCTATAGCCTTTTCTCCGCCTCATCTAGGTGTTTTGTCTTATTTTTTTTAACCTCTTAATGACAAGGTACTTGTAGTATACTTTGGGACAAATGCTCTTAACATTTTTCAGTGTTGCTGTCTAATTTTCTTCTTTCTTATTTTGTGCACCCACACACATTATACATTGTTTTTTTTTCAGGACAAGCAGGGCTTTCTTTAGATACCATTATTTTTATCATTATTATTATCATTTATCATTATTTTATCAATTCAGAGAATTAATGCCTCTATTACCAGACATTACACACACAGTCACACAGACTCTGAGTTGGTATGAAGGAGGAACTCAGGAGAGGCTTCTGAACTCTCAGGCAATCAGGAGAGTTGAGAAGTCTCTCCTGATTGGCTGAGACCTCCTTCACTCCTCATTCCGGCATTGTCCCGGATTGAGGCTGACCAGGACCCGGGACTTAAAGTCCTATTGTGGGACTGTCCCGGGACATGTGATCACCCTAGCCCCAAACCGGCAGTATTACTGCCAGTTGCCCCCTGAAGGTTAGTGGGCCCTGGGCCAATGCCCACTTTGACCGCTGAATAAAGCGGTCTTGGTTGCAGATCATCCAAAGGTGTTCGATGTGGTTAAGGTCAGGGCTCTCTGTCGGCCAGGCAAGTTCTTCCACACCAGGCAGAACCTGACTGACAGGAACAGAAGCTGTTAAAGTCCTACACCTGGAACAATCATCCTAATCCTAAACTTGCTGCAGATATATCACTTAGAAAATATAGGATGTATCACTTATGAGTCTCTAATGTTCCTTCACCAGGATCTAGTTGTTTCGTTTCTCCATCCCAGGAATGTGTAGTCACATTTATTAAATACAAGAAAACAACTCATTTAAAATATTTGAAATAGCCTACTTGGTAAATGATCACATCAGAACTTTAGTATATACACTCCCAAATACATTTAGTTCATTTCAATACGGCAATATCTTCTTTTCTGCATGGTTGCCTCTCACACGCTATTCACAAGAAATAACCTGCAACACACCGTTCCTCACCATGCTAATATAATCTTAACATTTCTTTAAAACTTTTTATGAGACATGATTTTTTCTTCTTCATTTTTTTCAATAATTGACTACTGTATACAAAAAGAGAGCACCTGCTGAGGAATTCAAACAAGGAATATCAGATTTTAAATAAAATCCATTTAAAAAGATTACATTAACACTTTTTTAGTGCTTGTAAATAAATTAAATGAGGAATGTTTTATTGCACTCTTAGAGGAAACAGTATGTCCTGTTTGAAAACTTTAGTATACAAATGCTCACCAAGCGCATTTTTATATGTGTTATTACTAACTTGTCTAGTATGTATCAATCTTTCAAGACATTGTCTACCTTAAAGTTAATTTGGCATATTAAATGAAGATGTGTGTAAGTTTGATTTTAAAAAAAAAGTGTGCAACTATTCAGGGGCGTACCTAGAGTATTTGGCACCCGGGGCGGATCCTGTATGTGGCACCCCCCCCCCACACACACTTTAAAACTACCTGGCCGAAACTGAATATGACCCCCCCACACACACACCATAAAAAACACTTTTATTTAAAGTAAGTAACACACCAAAATAGGACAAAACAATTAAATAACAATATATATATATATATATATATATATATATATATATATATATATATATATATATATATATAATTGTTAACAGCAATCACATTCCTATCATACCCAGGCATACCCAGATTCCAGGAGGCACTCGCAGACTTGGCATGATAGGAGTATGATTGCCATATCTTCCCCTTCTCGCTCCTTTCTGCCCTATCTACCCCTTCTCACTCCCTTCTCCCTATCTACCCCTCCTAACTATCTACCCTCTCCCTCTTTGAAGTTCACTTACCTTTCAGGAGTCCTGCGGTGGGGGTGCAAGGCCTCTGTCTCCCAGCTCTGCCACTGTATGGAACAGTATAGAGTGATGGGAGTTATGATGTACTTTAGAGCATAATTATAAAATGAAAAATACATTGGAAATGGTACAGCATAACACCCATCACTCTCACACACTTACCAATCCACACTTACCAATCCACACACACCAATCCACACACACATACCAATCCACACATATACTAATCCACACACATACCAATCCACACACATATACTAATCCACACACATACCAATCCACACATACCAATCCACACACACATACCAATCCACACACATACACCAATCCACACACATACCAATCCACACACACATACCAATCCACACACACATACCAATCCACACACATACCAATCCACACACATACACCAATCCACACACATACCAATCCACACACACATACCAATCCACACACATACACCAATCCACACACATACCAATCCACACACATACCAATCCACACACATACCAATCCACACACACATACCAATCCACACACACATACCAATCCACACACATACACCAATCCACACACATACACCAATCCACACACATACACCAATCCACTCTCACTGTATGCTTTCCTACCTTTCCTCTTTTCTCCTTACAGCTCCTTTTCCTGCTCTTCGCTCCTCTTCTTCTTCAGTCCTCTTCTTCTTCAGTTCTTGTCTTCTTCCGGTTCAGAGGGCATGGACAGCGGTGGGCGCGGCTTCAGTGTTGTGCGCCGGGATCTGACAACAAACCCCGGCGCACAACAGCTGTTGCCGCGCGGATCGCAAGGGAGCGGTATCGGAGGTCTTTAACAGACCTCCGGCTCCCTTGAGTGATTTTAAGCCGGGTTCAAGGGAGATCCTTGAACCGGCTTAAAATCACTCAAGGGAGCCGGTGGTCTGTTAAAGACCTCCGATACCGCTCCCTTGCGAGCCTGCTCCTCCAGCGGCGGACATTACTGTCCGTCTCTGGAGGGATGCCGGGTGCCGGCAAGTTGGCACCCCCCTGATGAGCGGCACCCGGTGCGGACCGCCCCCCCCCCGCCCCCCGCTAGGTACGCTACTGCAACTATTGTATAATCTCGATTTTATAATATTGGTTCTTGGCAAGCAACAGAAAGAACATATATTTCATTGTTTTCCACTAGATGGCACTCAATACAAGAATAATTGAAAATACGTTTTAAGGAATGTTAATACCAACTGCAGTAAGATTTCGGTGTGATTTGCAACCTATAATGTAAATATAGTCTAGTATAATTGTTTAAGTCTGTCTCATTCAATGTTAACCACAAAACTATCCAGGTAGATGTAGATGAGACAGTGTTTATATGGTTTTATTGCAGTGTCAATAACTACATAGTTAAGCTGTACAATAGATTACATGTCTAAACTCACTGAACATATCAACTGTAATTTAAGCAGAAAAGCTCAAAGCTTGGCATAACATTCCATGAATCAAAACATTTTTAACATTATGCAAGATACTATATGTTTGTCACACTCTGAGACAAGCAGACTGCCCCTAGGAGCTGCACATTGTGGATGAATGGTTAGCATGAAATACTTTTATAGGACCCTTTATAGTACTTAATAGTTGTGATAGACAAACTCAGTTGGGGTTTCCCATCTCATTTTCAATCAAGGGTGACTTGGTGTAAGAGAAGCAATTGTTGATGGTACCTGTGAATTAGCAAAGTATGTTAAAGCATCAATCAAAGAAACCACAAGGTAAAATAAAACACTTAAAACACATCTACATGCATATTGACCATTATACAGCACTGTGGGATATGATGGTACTATATAAATGAATACATAATAACAATGGGGTTGACCTGTTTAGAAATAATATTGTGAACTTTCCAGTAAAGGTTTGCCTAAACAGGCCTCCCTGAGCATTAAACGACATTATTATCTTATTCTACTAAGCCATGTATAAAAAAACGATTGGAATCTCTTATGGTTTAACACATTTAAATGGAAGAAGAAAAATATCTTTTTTATTCTAAATCCATTCTCTCATTTTAGTTGATTAGCATAAAACCATTAAGGGCAGTTCTGTCTTTTTGTTTCTTTTTTACCATTCATGACTGAAGCTGGTTAAACATTTTTGCAGTGAGCGTGTTTAGCTGTTAACTTCTTCTCTCTAATTTCGTGTACCCATATATTGTTTTTTTTCAGGTACCATTATTTTGACTGTACTATCTAATATACAAAAAAAAACACGGTGATTTTTTTTTTTTTAAATGCACTTTTTCTGATTTTTATTTGAAAAATAATTTTCTCATCTACAAAAGCTAATGAAAAAAACTGATAAATAGATTCTAATATTTGTCCTGAGTATAGAAATACCCGTTGTTATTTATGCTTTTTTTCCCCAAGTTATAAGGCAAAACTAGCATTTTTTACTTTTTCCATGCACACATTCTAAAATGACGTTTTGTTAACGTTTGTGGTAGTATTTGTTGTGCTTTTTCTCACTCACATTGTTCTTCGAGTATGAATTTACAGACTCTGGTATTTATTACTACAAAACAACACCCCAATATATGCTCAGTAACATGTCGCGAGTACAGCTCCTATTCATAGGTTTGTTGGGTTGTTTGAGGGCTAAACTTTTGGCCATCCTCCCTCCATCCTCCCTCTATTTAAGCACTAGACACCCCACATTTCGAATGCTGGTATTTTAGCGTATTCTAATTCTACTAACAGCCTTTCACAGTAGTATTTTTTGTGTGGGTTTTATGTGTTTTTGTTCCCTCACACACATTGTACTTTAGGTATGAATTTACAGATTGTTGTATGTGTCACTGCTGAACAACACCCCAATATGTGTTCAGCAACATCTCCTAAGTATACCCACGGTTTGTTGGGTTGTTTTGGGGGCTAAAAGGACACATGTGGGAGGTGTGCATTTTAAAAAGAAAAAAATTGACATCTGGTCAGTCTGTGCCCATGTCCTATTTGGAACATCTTTGAACCTGGTCAATTCAATTTACCACCATAAAACTACACATTTTTTAAAACTAGACACCCCATGGGTATTTCAAATGTTAGTATTTTAACTCTTTCCATGCCAGGATTATTTGGAAGATACAGCACTAATTTTAAGACTTGCTCATAAAAAAAAACTTTAGTTTTTGTTTAATCTTTATATTTTTTTTCTTTGTATCTAGGGATGCCATGTGTATTCAGAAAGTAAATCTAACCCTAAGTGCTTATAAGTAGTTCCTGGGTCTGAGTTCAATCAATAAACTCTCTCATGATTGATCATAAGGGCGAGTGTCATGGTTCTTAAGGTAGTAGTTAGGAACAATGATACTGATTATAAACAATGTAGAATTCAGATACTTTATTAGAAAGTGCCTTATGCATGTTGGTATATAAAAAAAAAAATCTACCAGACTCAATAAGTCATACATGATTTCAGTACAATCAAAATGTCACTACGGAACCATATTTGTATTGATTTATATGGAGTCATCATACTCTGAAGCACTGTGGTTAAACAAGACATAACAAGTAGGGCATCACATAGCAATTTGGGTTTACAGAAACAAAAGGTAAGGAGGGCCCTAAACCGACAAGTTTATAATTTAGAAGGAATATAATACACAAAAGGCTGTGTCAATATTCAAGATGGACCCTGGACCTTTAAGGCCTGTGGGCACCAATGACATCCATATGACCACCCCTGAATGCCCACTTCCATTATATTAAAAAAAAAAAAACACCATATGGGGCCAAGTATATTAGCTATCAAACTGCTGAGGATTTGCCCAGTGGGCCAGGTGACCAGGCTCTGCGTGTTTGTGCTGCTTACAGTGAGAAATCATAGCTGGTATTTAAAAATCTATCCGCACCTTGTGGGACGTACTTCAATAAAATTAAACATTTCCCTAGTCAGATACATGTTTATCTTCAAAAGGCCTCTCTTATTCCATACACATATGCTTGTAGACCTATATATCATGTGGCATGCATAAACAATTCCCCATGTGTTGAAATCCCCCCCTTGGATGATGTTGTTGTTATTACAGCTTGCCAACTGGAATTTTCACTGATAACAAGATTAGATTTTTTTTAACCATGCTACTTTTTACTTGATCATATAACAAAAATACCAAAAAGGAATGTTAAGGTTATTGGACATACAAGATGGTTGTTTACATGGAAGATCAGATGCAGACCACAGGGGGCGATTGATAAAATACGCATTTTCTCCACATTCAAAAATTAGAAGGTTGACTCCATAGTGATCAGATGTCTTTCCCTGCTGTGTTATTCACCCATGACAAATGTCAGGTTCTGGTCAGCAAAACCCAGCTTGTGTGTTCCTGCTGTCCATGTCATTAGGTTACTCGTCGAATAATGCTTTGTATTTGGTGCAACTGTGCTTTGTTCACCTTTAGGTATGGAATTCAGCCCTCTGACTGATCACCTGCTGACAGAGGCCAAGTTTATTACAAAAAAAATACACCTACTCGAAAAGTGAAACATAACCCTTTTTGAGGTTCGCAAAACACTTAATTATAGGCTTCATACTTTGTAACACAATTAAAGAGTTACTGAAACTACTTTTTACACTTAAAATTGCACTAATAGTAATAATTAGCAAACAGAAACAAGATATAGTCTATCTGCATCACATATGATTTATCTAGATATCACTCCTGTTAATTAACAAGTTAATTCTTGCGCTGCATGACCTTTTTATATTATGATAGATCATCACTGCATTAAATATACATTCTGAAGGACTACTCTGGTATTTCACTATGCATAATTACAGGGCAAGAAAAAAAGTTCCCACCTAGAAAGCACAGTTCGGTAATAAATCTCATGGACAAGGCCCCTGGGAATCAGCGTAGCTAAATGGACAGGGAGCATGTATGTGTGTGGGTTAGTGCATGCTCAGGGCATGTCCGTGTTTTGATTGGGGTATGTTAATTAAGGGGTGGGAGACCCTAGGTGATATAAGGTGCCCTTTGGGTGACCCCGGTCACTGTCCTTTTTGCAGACACGGCCAACAGTTTACCTGCTTCCCACCCTCCCTCCCTAATTTTGTGTACTCACTTTTTCTTCTTTTGTCACAGCTGGCGGTTTGGGTGTCCTTGCCGGTCTGGTTTTGGTAAGTGATGGAGTTTGGATGCTGGTAATGGAAGGCTCAATCCTCCCCTAACCTCTGGTGTTTTATTGGACGTGCCCACCGAGCTTGTTGGACGGCTGGTGGTTAGCATTGGTGGTGGGACAGCGAAAGGTAGCTGTCAACTTTTGTTTGGACGAGGGGGGAGGTGAGTACCTGTGGTCTGGATTGTGCAGTGTGAGAGGCCGGCAAGGACGGGGTTAATTCGGCTCCTGTGTTGGTTATGTTTGAATATGTTACGGTAATGTGTTATGTATATATTTGTATATTTGTATTTATTATTTATCGGTTATTGTATATTGTTCTTATTGGTTTGTGGTGTTTTGGGCCAACACAGTGTTTTAGGGTTTTATAATAAAATTGTGCTGTGGCCTGCTTTATCCAATCTCAGTCTCCGTGTCGTTATTTGGTGGGTTAAACTGGTATTGGGTTTACAATGCACGATACACACTACCTACATACATGATTTTGAATGCTTCATTGACCAATATTGTTTTGTAAATAGATTAATGCAACAACTTGTGGGTTTGTGATCTGCAGCTTACTTTAGCTCTCTGTTTCCAGTTTTTGGACTGAGATCAGAAGGCTGCATTTGGTATTGGTATTTAACTTCTTTGTTAATTTCTTAGCTCTTTAGATTTTTTTTTTACTTTTAGAGCGTCAGTACATTTTTTTAAACTGTTAAAATAAGGGATAGTGAAACAATAACATTAAAAATAAAATAAAATTACAAGAAATAAATGTAAAAAATATAATGAACATGAATTTGTAAAATAATTGTGAAAAGAAATATGGATTTTGGTTGGTTTACATAGGTCAGGGCCTGACAAATCCCAGGCGCCAGGTCGCCATGGCGACTGAGAATTTTGTCCTGGCGCCTACGTCAGGGGCATCCAACATGAGGCCCGCGGCCCAAATGCGGCCCGCCAGACTTCAGTGTGTGGCCCTGCTCACTGTGAAGCACGGTGTGTCCAAGCCGGCGGCCTAATAAAAATAAAGCGGCCGGCGTGCACATATAGCGGTCTTACCACCTCACCTCGCGGCTGCACCACGTGAACGTGCACACCGGCCACTTTAAGAAGTGACGCTCAAGGGGGCGGGGCTCACAGAAGAGTTCCTCGTGACGGGGAGAGGATTGTCACGTCGGAGGAGAGGGGAAAAAAAAGAAAAGCGAAAAATGTAAGTATTTTTTTAAAAAATAGGGGAAAGTGGACCTATATTTAAGGTTGAGAGGGGGAATCCCCTTGGGACATCATTAATTTTTGGCGAAAATAAAACTTTGTTAGTTTAAAAAAAAAAACCTGGCTTGCTCCTAGATTCAAAACAAATTTGTCAAGCCTTGACATAGGTGCTTTTTAAGCATGAAATGAGAGTTGAAACATTCTGTAGAGGGGCATCATTCTTTTGTTTAAAAAATAATGATTTTGTACAAATATATGCTACTGTATAGATGAGAGCGTACAATACTCATTATAACAGCGCATTAAGATTGTTTATACCTTCACGGGTCACAATTTCCCCAATGAAAACATCATGTCATTTACCACAATTAATTGATAACAATAATATGCCAAGGTGCATTTAAAAAGGCAAAGGAAATAACAATAAAACAAAAAAACATTAAATTATATGCAGACTATTAGAGAATAAATCATGTAAGGTATGAGTGTAAGCAAGACCAATATTTTTGAAAACATGATAATTTCAGTCAAGTGAGCAATAACAGCTATATTTTGACAAATATTTGAAACATTTAGATCCAGATAAGTGTTCAGAATGTTTTAACATATTATTTATCTGTGTGGTTAAAATAAATCCAAGACCACCCATGTTTGACTAATATGGAGTTCAGAAGAAGCAGGTATGTCTTTTGGCAGATGACACACTGATGAAACGTAGAGCTTATTTTACAAACAGAAAGAAAAAATAATAAATTATTTCAATAAGCTGAGCATTCCAAAAGGTAAAATATTAACCCCTTAAGGACCGGGCTCATTTTTCGTTTTCTACCCTGTGGGACCGAGGCTGTTTTGACACTTTTGTGGTGCTTGTGTTCAGGTGTAATTTTCTCCTCACCCATTTAGTGTACCCACATAAGTTATATATTGTTTTTTTCAGGACAAGATGGGCTTTCTTCAGATACCATTATTTTGATCGTATCATCTTATTTACTATAAAAAAAATAAAAAAAACATGGTGAAAAATTGAAAAAAAAGACATTTTATGACTTTTATTTGAAAAATCTTTTACTCACCTAAAAAAGCAAGTAAAAAAACTAGCTAAATAGATTCTACTACTTGTCCTGAATTTAGAGATACCCAATGTTTTTATGTTTTTTTGCTGTTTTTTGTACGTTATAGGGCAATAAGTACAAGCAGCGTTTTATGATTTCCAAATCTTTTTTAACAAATCTGGTCAGTCTGCCTACATCTCCTCTTTGGAACATCTTTGAAGCCGGTTAACTCAATTTAACCCCCTCAAACCATATATTTTTGAAAACTAGACACCCCAGGGTATTCCAAATGCTGTTATTTTAACCCTTTCCATGCACCAATTATACAACTACACTTTGTCAAACTTTGTAATAGTAATTTTTTTTATTTTTTTTTCCACACAAATTGTACTTTAGTTATAGATATACAGGTTCTGGTATATGTCACTGTCAAACAACACCCCAATGTGTGTTCAGGAACATCTCCTGAGTACAGCGATACCCCACATGCATGGGTTTGTCAGATTGTTTGGCTGGTAAAAGGCTACTTTTGGGGCATGCGTAATTCAGGTGGTCATTTGGTCATTCTGCCTCCATCTCCTCTTTGGAATATCTTTGAAGCCGGTTAACTCAATTTAACCCATTCAAACCATATATTTTGGAAAACTAGACACCCCAGGGTATTCCGAATGCTGTTATTTTAACCCTTTCCATGCACCAATTATAGAACTACACTTTGTCAAACTTTGTAATAGTAATTTATTTCACACAAATTGTACTTTAGTTATAGATATACAGGTTCTGGTATATGTCACTGTCAAACAACCCCCCAATATGTGTTCAGGAACATCTCCTGAGTGCAGTGATACCCGACATGCATGGGTTTGTCGGGTTGTTTCAGATTTAAAATGCCACATTTGTGAAGTGCACTTTTTTTCTCCATTTTGGTCAGTCTGTACCTATGCCCTATCTGTGAGCTAGGCCACTCCAATTTACCCCATCAGCCATTTTTTTTATATATTAGACACCCCTTGGGTATTTGAAGTGCTTTTATTTTAACTCTTTGAGATTTTTGAGAAATTTTAGCACTTGCTCAAAATAATAAACTTTATTTTTTTTATTTTTTTAATACTTTTTTTATATTTTTTTTACACATTTTGCTGGTACTGGATGGTTCATCTAGTGACATCACTGCATAATTTATTTTTAAATGTTAGCACATTTTTTTTTTTTTCCCATTATTTTTATTTTTTTTATTTTTTTTTTTGGATATTTTACTAATCACATAGTGATTAGAAAGCTGGGCTCCATTGACTTGCATGGTTGAATGCAGTACCTGTATTCAACCAGCAAGTGGAGCCAGTTCTCTAGAGGGTCTGGAGACCATCTAGCAAACTTTTTCTTGTTTGTTTTTTTTACAGAGCGGCGGCCATCTTACTTGATGGCGAAGATCACCGGCAGCTGCGGCTGTGACCGCTCTCCGGAGCGGTCACAGCCCACCTAAAGGTAAGTGTTTGGTGTCGCTGGATGCCTCCTGATCGAGGCATTCCAGCGACACCATTTAAGTTTAGGAGGCGATCGTTGATCACCTCCTAAACGCTTTTAAAACGGGCGTCCGCCGCCATACAATGTATGGCGGCTGTTGACGCCCCGGGGAGGGGCCAGACATGGCCCCCGATGCCGATCTCGGCCTTGCTGAATGCCTCGACATCGAGGCATTGCAGCAAGGCCGTTTAAGCGAAGAAAGTGATCCTTGATCACTTTCTAAGCTTATTTAACTTTTTGACGGTTCAGGACCGTCAAAGGTCATTTAGTGACCTTCTTGTCATGACGGTCCTGAACCGGCAAAGGTCGCGAAGGGGTTAAATCTACAGTACAAACTGGCATAAACATGATCTTCTGCTTAATATTAAACAATGTATTCATTGATATTAAAGAACTGTTGTTGTGGAATAAAGATATCATCAAAAAATATTAAGTATACAAAATATAAAGAAAAAATCTTATATCAAATACTGTTTTCTATAAATATGTTTGAACAGTGTATGTTGTTGGATGCTGCAGGTGTGACCAAATTGGGATATGCAACATGTTTTAGAAAGACATTTGTATTAACCAATGATCCACATTAGATATGTACAAACTGAGTTAATTATTTGAATGATCTGAGCCAGACACAAGCCTGTTGCCAGGCTCACTCGATCTGGGCATGAAAGGGTGAGCATAAGTCAAAGCCTGAACTAACTTAACTGGCTAACCCTGTTTGGCAATCAGACCTTATCTTGATGAAAGGACCTGTGTCTACGGAGATTGACTTGCCAGCCTTTATTATGAATGTACTTGTCAATTTTCTTAAACATAATTATAACGCAAAATTACAGGAATAATGCATAAAAATAAATACATTACAAAGTAGAGTTTATAGTGTTTTAAAGATAAGGACAACTTACTATTAAGATATGATTAAAATGATTGAAATAAAGACCAAAAATATGAAATCATTTAACATTATCACTGGCCATTGTTTTACCAACTTTATGACTAGTGGATGACTAAAGGTGGATGGTAGACCTTTAACTTGGTGGAGCCATGATCGAAAAAAAAAAACAGTGGTTGTTTTATAGAAACTGGTGAGTTAAAAGATTAATCAGGTTTTTGTGTATATCTAGTTTTTTTTGTCATTTAAACATGCATGGAAAAGGCATAAACCCAAGGACTGATTAAGGTTTGAGTCTAGAACTGGCAGACTAGATGAGGGTAAATGTGGGCTCCAGGCAATTTCTTTCTCAAGTTAAAAATGCCCCCCGAATTTTCAGCCAAACAGAATGGGCAGGAAACATAATTTGTTGCCTGAATAAGAATGGGCCAAAAACAAGCTGAAAAATTTGTTCGAATAAAAAAAAAAATGCAAAAAACCTTTTGCATTTAGATTCAAAACCTAGTTGTGTCACTTTTAGTAGCAGTAACTCAACCAAACGCAGTATCTCAACACAGCAGTGGAATGTTTAACTTGTCCATGCATAACTATTTATTGTATGTCCTACCTTAAAATCGCGACAGGGTTCAGGTCTGGAGTTTCTAGACCATTCCATTGTTTGTTCTTCAACCATTTTCAAACCATGACAGTGGTATAAAGTTCTTAATATGGTACGCAGTAGTAGTTTGGCCTAAAAACTTCCACCTTTGATTCAATCATCCCCTGAACATTGTTCCATAACCCTTTAGGAACTTTTTGACAAACTATAGATGACCACAGATAGTGGGTTCTATCTTGCTACTCTACTTTTAATGTTTGTACAAGGTCTTTCTGATGGTGGAAACATAGACTCTAGCTGAAATGGGAGGGTTTCAGGGTCCTTTGTGTGATCCTGGGTGATCCGCTACTATTCCATTTGATTAGTATGAATTTGACAGTCGTGTGGTGAAGCCCAATAGCCTTAGAAATGGCTTTGCTCTTTCCAGACTGATCTGTATTGCACCAACGGCTGTTTTCTGAAGGGTGTTCACAAATGTCTTTTGGATATAGTGTGATATAGCCTTGGAACCTCCTGTGCTGCCAACTTTAATTACAATAAGGCAGACAAGTAGATGGGGGGGAATTTGCTTTCCACCCACCTATATATAAGGAGATGGTAATCATTTGGCCACATTACCCAAAATAAATACATTTCTATGTTACAGAAAACATAGCATGTTCGATTCTACGTAAAACAATGTTGATATCATTTCAGTTAATCTATCCTGTGTAGATGTGCCCACACATGTTTAATGTTAAAGAATGAAGAATTATCGCAATGAGTTCCAAAAAAATAAATGCAAATTGCAGTGAGGTAGTAAGTTATATGTTTCCATATGTAGTCTTAAAAAAGCATTGTGTGGTACCACAAGATGCTGTCCAATATTAGTGTATAAGAGTTTATAAATATTACTTAAAACTTTGAATACAGTAATTGGCCTATCCTTATTTCAGTCTCACAAATATGTAGTCTTCTCCAAGTCTGTGTTTGAAATGATACAATATTTAATATTTCTTAAATCATCTATAATACTTCAGTATAAAAATATGTTAACCAACCATAAACATGGTTTTTATGTTTTGGTAATTTCTAGTTTAACATGTCTCTTTTATGTACTTTTCAACTGTTAATGTTGGCTATATTGTTCGTTTCATGTATAATGATGCTTTAAGAGCAGATAATGCCATCACCTCATTTGACTTTTGTGGTACCACTTCAATCTTTAATCTGTCCTGACGTCTCTGACCACAGGAATACTTGAGTAGCAAATTTTAGATGTATTAAACACCTCACAATCATAACAATCTTGCTAACAAACCTTCTTGCAAATGTGTTGCCAAGTGGAACTACTGACATCTTCAAAATCCATGTACTTTTTATTGATTATGACCAGCTGGCACTCACATTTTATCTTTTCTGTGTTACTCACAACCTTTAATTATTACGTGCTATAATTAATACTAGCTTCTTTGGTTCTTTTTTTTTTTTTTTAACTTTACGGTATTGCGCAATTTGTTTGAAGAACAAGGAATTTGAGAATATTTAGGGGCATAAAGGACAATGTCAACTGTTATCTATTTTATAACTATATTGCCACTGTTAAAATTACATTTATTCTTGGCATTACTTTTGTTAATAATACTGCTGCAAAATGAAAAAATTACAATGGCAGTAGTTGGACAGCATTTGAAGATTTTCGGGCTACTACCTGAATACTGGATATTTTTTGGATTGTTTTATTATTGGATTATATAACAATTAACTACACATAAAAATGTTTAAATAGATTGCTTGTTTTTTTCATATGAAATTGCATATAATGTTTCCTTTACCTAGTTACACTTATAATCCAGTAGGAACATATGATGCAGAGGGCAAAACAAAACCATATTCACATGGACTCAACCACCTCTCTGTTGCTCTGTCAAAAATAAGTTTAGGCAGGAGTCCTGTGGAAGCAGGTTTCCGTTGAAGGCTCTTTTAACTCATAGAACTTATTTGTTCATTCTAAGCTGATGTGTCCAAGCATGCAATATCCCCTTAGTAAGGGTAACATAATCGCCTTAGTGAGTATAACATAATCATACATGTCATACCACCTGGTATGACTATCACTCATTACATCTGAACCCCAGGTATATAACAGGTGAGGAAACCAGTATGCAGGGTTAGGAGTGTGGAGTGTAGCCAGGTGCAGGCAAAGTCCAACAAAAGGTATCAGGCAGGGAATAGTCAGGTAACAAGCAAGGTTCGGCAACAGGTATCAGGCAGAGAATGGTCAGGAAACAAGCAAGGTTCGGCAATCAGGCAGAGAGTGGTCAGGTATCAAGCAAGGTTCGGCAACAGGTATCAGGCAGAGACTGGTCAGGTATCAAGCAAGGTTCAGCAACAGGTATCAGGCAGAGACTGGTCAGGTATCAAGCAAGGTTCGGCAACAGGTATCAGGTAGAGAGTGCTCAGGTATCAAGCAAGGTTCGGCACCGCGAGGTATCGGTGCTGCAGTGATCCGGCTTATCATGGGGATCGGGGACGCAAGACGGCTGAGGAGGTGAGTTTCGAGTACCCGTCAATCGCGGGTACTCTGGCGACAGGCTGGGTACAGGGCCGTTACAACCCTGCTGCTCTCCAAGGGTTAAATTTGGTGTCCTCTAGTCTAGCTTAATTGCAATTGTAAACCAAGGTGTGAAACATCTGTCTCCTGTATCTGACCACTTGTGAGACAGCCATTTAAATTCCCAGGCCTCACTTGGAAACAAGCTTGCTTGGAAATGTAGCTGCTGTGGACTCCTCATAAGTGGACAGTTAAGAGTTATAATGGAGGGAAACAACATACCAAGTACCATTGCAGGAAGCGGTTAACCCACATAAGCACTTGTTTGCTTCACCCCAATCCTTACTGTGAACCTGTACATGTTATTACATGTCCTCTTCCCATAAATCTCAAACATATTGCATCCACCGCACCCCTTAACAACCCCTCTACAGTCCACATATCTCCACCCTGTCTGCTATCACCCCACCCTAGCTCATATGCCATTCTCTTTTCTTCATACCCAAACACCACTAACCATCCTCAGGTGAAGGCATCCAATTCCCACAAATCACAATCCCATTTGTTATCTGTCTGTATCATACTCCTTCTGTGCTCAGGTGACATTGAACGTAACCCTGGCCCAGCCTTCCTTCGCCCCTGCACCTTCTTACCTAACATAAACTACCGCAGTCCCTCCAATCTTCAATCAGTCCACTGTAACCCCGGCACCCCTTTCTTGTGTGCCCTCTGGAATGCACGCTCTGTGCAATAAATTAATTGCTGTCCATAACATCTTAGTCTTCTTGCACTCACCGAAACATGGTTGACATCCTCAGACACTACCTCTCCTGCTGCTCTCTCTTACAGTGGCCTTCACTTCAGCCACACTCCCAGACCTGGAGACAAACAGGGAGGCGATGTTTGCATTTTCCTCTCTCCTCGCTGCACCTTTAAATGTCTGCCACCAATTCCCTATCTCTGTTTCTCGTGAAGTACACTCTCTCTGTCTCTTCTCCCTGTTTGCTCTTCGCGTTGCAGTGGTCTACCGGCCTCCTGACCCCACCTCACAATTCTTTGATCGCTTTGCTGCTTGGCTCTCCCACTTTCCCTCACCATCCTTACACTAATCCTAGGGGACTTCAATATACCTATTAATGACCCATCCTCACCTGCTGCTTCCAAACTACTTTCACTCTCCTCTCTCAGACGCTCACAATGGACTACCTCCCCCACTCATGGTGGCGGTCATCAAATCGATCTAGTGTTCTCCCACCTTTGTTCCACATCTCATTTCTCCAACTCTCTCTTCTGTCTGTCTGATCATACCCTGCTAACATTTAATCTTGACATTCCTCTCACACCTTATCTACCCAAGAAACCACCACAAACCTACCGTAACTTTCACAACCTCAACACTTCACAGCTTACAGATACACTCTGCCCACTCCTCTCAAGTATATCCTCCCCCAGTGGCGTCCCGCGACTGCAACCGGGCCTTGGAGTTCTGCCAGTCAGGGGGGCCCAAGGGATTCCGAGATGTCGTTTTCAGCAACCACTCGGAGTCCTTCTGTCTCCTCTGCTCCCTGCCACCACCTGCCTCAGCGCTGCCCCTACTGCAGTGGTGGGAGCGAGAGGCCTCTGTCTCGGGGGAAAGGGGTAGATAGTGTGAGAGGGGGTAGATAGTGTGAGAGGGGGTAGATAGTGTGAGAAGGGGGAGATGGGCAGATAGTGTGAGAAAGGGGGGTAGATAGTGTGAGAAAGGGGGGTAGATAGTATGAGAATGGGAGAGGGGGTAGAGAAGGGGTGAGAAAAAAAATCATGTTTTTTTATTTTCGCACCGGGGCCCTGAGGCTTCTAGTTACGCCCCTGCCTCCTCCTCTTGTCCTACAGCTCAGCTCAGTATAACCATACAGTATAGCCTCAGCCTCAGATGTTGTTGCCCCTGTAACTACGCAATCCCCCACGCCATCCACCTCAGCCATGGAATTCCACACAGACATGCCTCCTCCAAATGTGTTCACGTACCGCTAAGCACCTATTATTATGAATATCATAAACCTGCCACCTGGTATGTTCAACAAAATGTAATCACAACATAACAAGTGTTCGATGCTGTATTAATTAAAATCACATTAATAAATGTAATATTTCTTTTGTCATCCTACCAACCTAATATACAGTACCATATACATTATATAATTCAAAAGACATTTGTTGAGTACATTTTGCATAATTGCTACACACCTTAACCAAACACAGCCTGGAAGAATTAAAGCAGTGAAGTAGAAGATTTGCTTGGCCTGTTCATGCTTGTCAAAGAAGATTACTGAAAAGAAACTCAATTCTAGAAAATATGAGAAAAATACAAAGCAAAATATTAAAAGTAATCAAATCAATTTGGTGAAAAATTTGAAATAACACTTCCTTTCAATGGTTCAGGTGTCACACCTAAAAATGTAGAGTTAACAAAAACCAACTAACTGTCCCCAAGATTAAGGGATAAAGCCCGCCCCAGTAATATCTCTACTATTGTTTTGTTATATACTATAATCTTCCAGATTAGTAAAAGAAAACATATGTATTGTGTTTTTAAGGCATGGTCCACAGAGGTAGTTTACCTCTTTTCAAACATCCTTACTCATCGGCATTCATGTTTGCAGGATGGTGCTCAGTTTTCCTCCAGGTATACAAAAAACACTGTAAAATTTTGCACCAAAACTATTTATTGTTTAATGAATAAAAGAGCAAATGCCCAAATGACAATATTCCAAAGCACCAAGTTATATGTCCAAACCCAACACTTCATCGTCAAATGTATGATTTGATGCTTTTCTTGTGAGTTTACATTTTTACCTTAATTTTGAAATGTATATATATATATATATATATATATATATATATATATATATATATATATATTACAAATTAAAATCTGATACTTGGAAGCATATATCTTTTTATTATTTTATCTTTTTTTTTTTTATTACTTTTTACATGGAACCTTGGTGTGGTGAAAAACCATGAAAGCCTGTCTTTGCTGGAAAGCCAAATTGTCAAATTGTAACCATATTGTCAAATGGTAACATGTCAAATATATACCGTATTGGCCCGAATATAGGCCGCACTTTTTCCCCCCACTTTAAGTCTTTAAAGTGGGGGTGCGGCCTATATTCGGGGTCTAGCGCCCGACGCCCGGGACATGCAGTCTGGGCGCCGGGCAGGCAGCGGGGTCAGGATACAGATCCCCCGCAGCGGTGCAGGGGACCTGTATCCTACTGTCTGATACGCTCAGACAGCCTCCCCTGCCGGCACTTTCCACGGGGGGAGTGCCGGCACGGGAGGTTGTCTAAGCGCATCTCGTGGACGTTCACCGGCAGTGGCGATGCGCCGCTGCCGGTGACCGTCCGCATGATGCATTTTACATCCCCCCCCCCCCCCGACTTACCAGAGCAGACTCCCGGGTGTCTTGCAGGGCCGGCGGAAGACATCTACGCAATACGCGTATACAACTTCCGGTGCCGGCACTTCCGCTGAGTGCTGGCACCGGGAGTTGTATACACGATGTGCATAGATGTCCCCCTCCGGCCCCGCAAGACACCCGGGAGTCTGCTCTGGTAAGTCGGGGGGGGGGACAGAGTGGCAGCATATCTCGGGGGGGGAGGACAGAGTGGCAGCATAGGTTGGGGGGGCAGAGTGGCAGCATATCTCGGGGGCAGAGGAGGACAGTGGTAGCATATCTCGGGGGCAGAGGAGGACAGTGGTAGCATATCTCGGGGAGGGAGGACAGTGGTAGCATATCTCGGGGGGGGGGCAGAGTGGCAGCATGTTTTTTTGGTGCTTTTTTAAAGAAAAAAAATTTTTCTTTAAAAAAGCACCAAACTTTTAGGGTGCGGCCTATATACGGGGGCGGCCTATATCCGAGCCAATACGGTACATGTCCTTCTATACAGTGCTGTAAAAAAATATTTGCCTCTTCTTGATTCTTCTGTTTTTTGCAAGCTATTAACCCCTTCAGGACCGGGATTTTGATACTAAGGTGGCGCTAAAAGACCGGAGCCGTTTTTGTGTTTTCAACTGTAATTTCTCTCTTATCAATTAGTGCACCCACACAAATCATATATTGTTTTTTTCAGCACAAGTAGGACATTCATTTGAAACCATATTAAGCTGGATAGTACATTGTTTTGTTTGAAATAAACGTGAAAAGGTGGGGAAAAAATGGAAAAAAAACCCTGATTTCACCAAGGCCTCACATGCATGGTTCACGCATTTTTTGAGGAAGCTATGAGGCCTGTGGCAGCTGCAATCACGTTTTCAGCCTACGGAATCACTCCGTGAAAGTGATCTCAGACTCGGGGGCGGGCTTGGAGTGGCTGTGCTGGCCTGCCCAGCAGCAGAGCCCCCGCGATCACCACAATTGTGGCGATGTGGGTGGCGGTTTTTGGGGATGACGTACCTGGTACGTCCAGGTCTGGTGGTGACATGTGAAGCCCCGGTCCGGAAGGGGTTAAATAATCATTGAATTTATTGAAGGTAAAATGTAACCAAAACCTATATTACACGTAAGAAAAACTAATTGCCCTAACTCTACTAACTGGTTGTACCACCCTTAGAGGCAATAACTGCAATCAACCATTTGTGATTACTGGCCATGTCTTTTACATCGCTGTGGAAGAATTCTGGGCTGCTTATCTTGCCAGAATTGTTTTCAAGCATGAACTGCCCTTTGAAGGTCATGCCACAGCAGCAATATATATATATATATATACCCCTCTACAGTCTGTGTGTATAAAAGTAGTAATTATTTATGATTCAGTTTGTTTACCTTGTGTCCTGACAACACCGTCAGCCAGAGACCTCCACGCAAGTCTGACTGTTTGGCTGCTTGCAGGTAGTCTGGGTAAAAAAAATCAAAGCAATCTTCAAATGAAGTGCAGCCCCCAGAACATTTAATTTAATCCATAAACAGGACAGAATTTGGGGAGGGAGGCATAGGCAGGAAGATGCACACGTGTTTCAAGCTACTAAACATCTCTTAATCATAGGCAACAGCACTGCCATAGCATCTCAATCAGATTCAGGTCAGGGCTTTGACTAGGCTAATTCGAAACCTTAATTTTGTTTCTTTTGAGCCATTAAGAGGTGGGCTTGCTTGTGCAGGACAAGTGCTTTTTCAATGCAGTTCTATACACGTAAGTCTGTGTTCTTTGGTGAGCTACTGGATGAGTCGTCAAAGCGCTCTTGGAGGAGTTTTGGTAGGCCAGCCATTCCTGGAAAGGAGTGGCATCATGTACTGCTTTTTAAGACCTTATGGTCTACTTCACTTTTTAAGCTATCAATGCTAACCACAGTAAAGAACTTGAGTCAATCAACAAAAATCAAACATTCCCAGAAACTTCCAATAATTACCATGTGATAATCAAGCAATAGTGGAATCCAAGAGACAATTGAATGGCCTCTTTGCCTCTTTGCTGCTCCGTCTTGTAATGTGTATTTTTCATCCTGAACATTTGTCTTGTACCATCTGTCTAACCTGCCAACCTGCCAATCACCCCTTACAGCTCCTTTCAGGGTATTTTAACAGTCTTTTCTTATCCATACCTTTTCCTGACCTGTACAGACCCTGTCACATACACAAGCTATCTATTACCCCACAGCTGTTCCACTGCATAGTTTTATGAACGTCAGGATGTATCATAACTGAGTGAAGAACACACTCACAAAAAGTGACATACCTGGCACCTATCAATACCTCCACTTTCATATCCTGCACACATGTTGTGCTCACTCACTCAATATACCAGTTTGGGCTGTTGCAGCATTCAACTAGGATCAAATTAACTTCCTGAAAGATATCTGATGGTTTACTGGCTAGAGGGAAAAACAGAATATTAAGTGCAGGGCTGCCACTACAAATCTTGTGCCCATTTCAAACCTAAAGACAGGACTATAACAGGACATGATCAAATGATTGGGTACACAAAAATAATTTCCAGACTTGTCTCTACGTGGCCTGAATGCTGCTGACCACTAGTGCAGGACTGGATTATCTGGAATAAAATGCACCTTAATATGAGGAACAAAAAATCTTCTTATAGCCCAGGAAAGGGTTTTTTTATTGTATTTTTTTTATATAAGTTTTAATAAAGCTTGTGTGCTGTGATATTTTTGGACATGCACTTCAATGCTATGGGCACCTACTCCACACAGACTCACTAGTGATGACAGCTGTTACCTTGTGCTGACTTAGCTCAGCCCCATTATGAAATAAAGTGGAAAATAAAATCTGCAGGTAACAGTATGATAACTACAGTGGTATTTTGTGCTTCATTGGCCTTTTGCGCGTGAGCTATGCTGACATCAATTAATGAGTTGCTAGCAAGTGGGAGTGCATGGTGTTGCACAAAATAGATTAATTTATCACACTCCAATGCCAGTTAATCTTAAAATTACTTAATGCTGGAGTAAGTCACATGAGAAGGTAAACTATGTCTCACGCTGACCAAGTAATCCTACAGTCCTTTTGATAGGGACATGTAGCTCAAAAGTTGGGAAGGCTTTCTTCTGGCATTTTTATGGAAATGAAGAAGGCTTGTAACATAACAAAACGCAATCTGTTAATTCAAACCTTTTGTAAGTTATGCAGCCATGTTTTTAGTTTACATAACATTCCAAAAAAGTCACAATATCAGTAATCCTATATACATTGAAATAATAACATCATGAATGATGGTTCATTTAAGGTAATAAGGGTGGCCTTATTAAGGAGGGAGGACAATATTATGCATCATAGGCTCTAAATATAAGTCTTACCACTTACGACTATAGCAGTCTGTCAACTCAAACAAACCAAAGGCTGTCACTTGTGTCTGAAATTTAAGAACAAAAACTGAAAACTGAAACTGAACTGTGCTCGAAATTTAAAAATGCAAAAGTGTGGATTTACTGGTACCAACTAAAGAATCATTGGTTTTGTAGAGAGAAAGGAGAGGTGTGTGAAAGATAAGGAAGAAAGGATAGAAGAGGAAGCAAGAAAAAGGAAAGTAGAGATCAAGGAAAGAAAAGAAATGAACTGAGAATTATGACCTTTGGACCCCCAACAGCTACCCAGAGGTTTCCAGGATATAAAGAGATAAATCTGTGACTGTCCTGGAATTAAGAAGTAATGCTAGGACCAGTTCAAACCCCAGCTCCAGCAGTGTCAGATTGTGCTGGTAAAAGGCACAGTATATGCACACACACATTAAAGGTTAATATTGTTTTCTTTATTGGGCAAGCCTTCAGTTTTGAATTATTACCTGATAAAACATTTTGGCAATTGCAATATAAGAATAATTAATATTCCAATCACATATTCTTAGTAAATATAGTTGAATGATTAATTGAAAGATACGACATATAAGAAAGAGTGAATGAAATGCAATGAGCAGTATTGGGACAATGACCCTGGTTTAAAGTGTAGCAGGGTTTCTTTAATGATCTGTTGTTTTAAAAAGGTCTGTGAACTAGAGTCTCTTGATAAACATCCTCTTTTCATTCCTGTTTTACTCATTAGGAAGTGTTGGGTCAGTGCTAGTTTATATTTATGTTTTGCTGTATGGTCCATAAATTTTGTTGCATATATGTTTTCTGTCCACTGAATGAGTCTCTGTTGTTGCAGGGAGGGAACTATACAGGTTTCAAGGCATGTGGGGTCACAGTACGGTTAATGACAAAGGTGGAAGAAGCACTGCCTTCTGTTCAATGTCTGTATTAATGATGTAGAAGATGTATGACATAGGAAAACAGAAATGGATGATCAGTACATTCATATTTAGATTTTAAGCACCTAGATTCAATAATAAAGGACCATTCCCAACATACATGTTATATATAATCTTGTTTATGTATGGCGTGTTTAAATTGGGTAATCATTGACCAAAATCTAGTCTACCCTGAACTTACATTTTTATAGGGCTACAGCTGGTAGAACATACATATTGCTTTTCATTTTTTTATGATTTAGCCTTAACATTTTTAAAACACATTCACACTAACGCTAGTATGAATTGTTAAAATACAGTAATATTACATTGTTTGGGAACGTTTAAATGAACCGACTTACATATAAAATACAGAAAGATATTTGCCAATATCAAAACAGTTTGATCTATAAAACTCACATTAGATTTAATAATTCATATTTAAAAGGAAAAAAGCACAGTATTTTTCCAGCTGGTCAAAAAATAAATAGCAAGTAATGAAGAAGAGTTAAAAAAAAAAGAAAGTTTTTAGTATTAAAAAAAATAAAAATCTGCTT
Source organism: Spea bombifrons (assembly GCF_027358695.1). NCBI lineage: Eukaryota > Metazoa > Chordata > Amphibia > Anura > Pelobatidae > Spea > Spea bombifrons. Next base: position 63,933,410 of record NC_071090.1, on the reverse strand, counting down.
TATAAGAAGGTTACTTGAAGAAATGTGGCATTTAAAGTAGGTCTCTGATTGATTGCTGGAGAGGTTTCTGGATTAACTTGATTTTCCTTGTACTTTTTAATAAACGCAGGTCAGTAACATTTATAACATCAATATGGACATACAGAACCCTCTAGGAATGCGGACTAGTCTGATAGATAACAAAAATACTTAACCTGGAAAGATAGAACATGAATACAGAGCCAATATGGCAATTTCAAGTGGAGCAAAAGCAGATGGGAAGAGCACATTTACAGAAAATTCCAAAAATGTCAAATACTGATGGATATGCAGGCATCCCAAACACGTTCAACATAGGTGAATAATTTGGGCTTCTGGCATAGGTTCAATGGACTCCATATGTATTCATGTTAAACCTAGCAATAGAACCATATTTTGGACTATGGCAAGCTAAAAATGCTTGGTAAAGAATTTCAGTCCATCATTCTATTGTACCCCATGCATGTCCAGGATATCATTTAGACACTATGTTGTTTTACAACTAAATAGCTTATGTTTCACCAAGGCACACAAAGAAAAATGCCCAGTTCAACTTTCAGACAATATTAATATATCTATGCCCTTATCCTGTGCGGGCATGACTGATTAATAATGTGCTTAAAGTTTGACATAGCCTTATTAGTCCAGTGATGCTTAAAGTTTGACATAGCTTTATTAGTCCAGTGATGCAAATGCAAAATAACAGAATCTCGTTATACCTTTTTTATTGGACTAACAGCATTTTGGAATGCGAAGCTTTCGGGAGTCTTCCTTTTATCAACTTAACTTACTATTGTGTGTTAACCAACACGCTAAATTTAAATACATACTAAAAATCCACTTGTTCCAAGAATAGTTTGCAAAACTATTGCAAAAGCAGTTCCCTCTTCTCCTTCTGTACTACTATATCTGTTCATGTTATCAATTTTGTATGCTGTCAATTGTATTTCTCTCTTATTATAAAAGAGCTACATAATCTGCAACTCTATTAATAAAATGTACTAGTAATAGCAAAAATAATAATAAAATGTTTTTCCTTATTCAGATTATAACAACAATGTATTTTGCTTGCCATTATAGAAACTAGTTATTCGATTGTTATGGTATTGGCCAATGTGTTTCCTATGAGTGGCTAAATTCTATTTTTGAAATGTCCGAATGCATTAAAATAAAGTTGACTGGATCCTTTGATGGTGGCATGGTGATTCTCCACACTAATATTTACTCTAGGAGAGCAGCCTCAGGTAATTTGCTGAATCAGAGCTTTGGCTTGAGTTACAAAGAAAATATACTTTCATTTGTTTTTATAGTTGAACCGTGTGAGGAACTTGTGCCAAAGTAACACAGAACTTACTGCTGTTGAAATGTAAACTCCACACCATGTTTTTGCATGGCAGTTTCAATAAAAACAGCTTGGGTAAGAGAAAAAAAGTCTATTCTACTCTCCAACATTACATTGCAGACAAACAAATGTAAACTTATAGCTGATTCATTTATCAGATTTTTCCCCTGCAGTCTGCATAAAGAGGGTGGATGGAATTGTAACCATTAAGTATCTGGTTGGGCAACCGGTTTGTTACATTATTATTTTCCTTAGTTTTGGCACTCCTGGATAGTCTGTTTAACCCCTTAAGGACAATGGGCGGTCCCTAAACCCATTGAAAACAATGCATTTTGAGCCCGTATGTGTACAGGCTTTGTCATTAAGGGGTTAAAAAGACAGTGTCTACAAAACAAAGTCATTATTATTTTTATGTATGCCCTTTAATTACAAAAAATGTATTTGATGCATATGCCTGTGTAAAATCAATTAACTGTCCCGCATCATCAAACCACAGAACTTCTATTTTACTAAGCATCTATGGAAAGCTGGGACTGAATGATGGCACTCAATAGGTCTTTTTGTAAGACCTATCTATTGAGTTCACTGTGTGAGTATTGAATAATTTAACTAGAAGTGGATTCAGTATACCAAAAAGAAGGAAAGACATCAGAAATGATGGATATTAGAGATATGCCCCAGGCATCACCACCCCTCCCTTTTATCAAGAGATAATAGGATACTTTATAGACCTGGTACTAGGATTGGGAAAATGGCTGCAGGTCATAATTAATCTATTTTTATTTACTGCAGCGGTATTATATTCAGTTTAGATCACAACATTTCTAAACTCCCTCTTAAGTGGGTAAGTCCCTTAAATTTTACAACCGCAATGTGGGACAGAAGCTAAACATTTGTGTTTAAAACAAGATGTCTTTGTCATTCTAGATATCATTTCATTGGGTAAACTATTTGCATTAACGGTTATTGTGCGCTTTCTTTAATCAGTTCATATAAACAGGATAATCAGATTAACCGGTGATGCATACAGGGTTGCATTACATTCATTACAACCCTCAACAAGACTGGACTGGCAGGGAAAAATCATCCCTTAGCACCTTAAGAGTTGCGGCCCTGGCCCTTTAGGGCCAGTGTCTACTCACTTCTGTTTTAAATCAGCCTTAGACACTTTTGCAGTGTGCAGCTGCCAATACCCGTTAAAGCAGCCGCATGCTAAAGGACTATATCAGCCACTGTTGGCATCAGCTCATAAGGAATCCCTCCATCATACCCAATGATTATTCTGGGCCTGACTCTCTACTGAATTAAATCATAGACAATGTCCAATTTGACGGGATGCCTAATATGTCCTATTTAATCACCTTCAAAGGCTTCAAAAAATGTAGAATATATTGACATAACTCATAGACCTATGACATCTCTACTGAATAAAGGACACTGTATCATTCCCAAAGCCACGCTTTGTTCTGTGCTCTGAGCAGTGAAGTCGTTATACATCTGCAGGGGGTCTGTCTAATATATACTGGCATTGTAGCCAAGGGGAAAACAGGAAATCTAAAGGCCCTGGGCAGTATTTCGAGGTTATAAGAACCTAGCTCTGAAAATGTTTGAATATGCAGACATTCAAAGATTTTTAAGTCTGTTTATAGATAATGTATCAGTGTGCCTTATAATAATAATAATAATAATAATAATAATAATAATAATAATAATAATACAAATACATCAAGAATACAGAAAATCACATATCAATATTTTTAAACACATTTGTCCACTAGGTGTCCCTGCTTTAAAATAGTAAGGCTAAATAATATCTTGCAGTTTTTTTTATTTTTTTACTGCTTTCACTAAAGCATATCCAGAGGGCCAAAGAGAAAAATAGACAAAGTTGCCCACAGAGAACGATTCGTATATTTTAAATCCCACATCTGACATTTTATCCTGTCTTTTGAATATATTTTCTCCAAACCTGCAGTCAAGAATGTGTGTTATTCCCAACACTGCACTGTGTCAGAAACTAAACAAGATGTGTTTAAGAGGCCATGAAGAAAAAGACCACAGCTAGCTTCCGCAAACAGGATACGTATTTAGGTGTTCTATGCACCATGTGTTATTGAAAATAAATTTGCATGGAATTATTAAATTCACTCAGGGCTTGTTTGAAAAAGTAGACACAGAAAATTATACAGTCAAGGTCTATAAAACATTAAAACATGGTTTGTGTATTTATTGATAATATGCATCATTTAATACAGACTGATAGGCTCTAACAATAAAACACATATCAAGGTAAGCAAATTGCTGTTTCCCTCAGTTAAAGGAGACAGATCTCTTAAGACTATTGCCGTAACTAACAGATCATAAAAAGGCCTGTAGTGACTGTAACGCATATGCGAGCTTTACCTTCCTGGCTGGCCTGCTTATTTTATACACAAATTATGCAGCTGAAGAGTAACCAAGTGGTTGGGAGGTTATGTTGTTTATATGTTTAGGGTTTCACCTCAACCATCACACTTAACGATCATCAAAAGTGGTGGGCAGAATGTCCTGGGCGGATACACAAGGGCTACCGGGTATGGATGCATCTCTTTTGTACCCACTTTTTCAGTAGTATAAAGAGTACACAATACCTCAGCAAGTTCTCTTTATATAGTAAAGTAAAGCATGGCAAAGCTGATCCAAACATGGCACAGTTCTCCAATTAATATAGGGAGCCTCATACTGGCAAACCCAACAACCTTTAGACCCACGAGAAAAAGAGAAAAACGGAGTAAGCAACAGGTTTCAACTGGGCAAGTTCAGCACATACATTCAGTAATGGCAAAGTCAGCTAAACCTCGTTTTTAACAAGCAAGATAATATACAGATTAATGTCACTGGGTCAAGTTCAGGATGCCAAAATCAGTGCTTTTAGTACATAATCAATAAGCCTTCATAAGGATTCCTTTAGCTATAAGTGATAGGATTATTCACTTAACTGTGAGTTTACTTGATTGATACTGGCCCTGTTCTCTAATGCATAGGCTCTAAAAAACTAAAGAAATTCATATATTATTAGATGAACCAAATGAAAGCAGTGGTATTAAGTATTATGGATATTTTTAACAATTAACATTAAAAAGTAATTCTATATTATGCTAATTAATTGGTTCAGTTACATTATACTCTGGTAATGGCTACAAATACACATGATTATATATATATATATATATATATATATATATATATATATATATATATATATATATATATATATATATATATACATATACACACGTATTGAACAAGTATACTTGAATTCTATGAATGTTTCCAATAACATGCACAAGATAAATAGTAGGCTCTAAAATTACATGAGATAACCTGGGTATCCGTAATACAAATTCCAGACAAGGTTAATAGTAAAATTAGCATGTTTCCTTTGAAAGAGACATCTGTTTTTAAATGAAAGGCTGATAGAACTTCAAAGGCCATTAGCTTTTCTTGCCTCTTAAAACAACTTAAGCAATTAAGGTATGGTGAAATAACCAGGATACAATTGGGAATTTCTGGTATCCTTTTGCAATTTTTTTTTTTTTACGCAAATTGGACATCACTTTTCCTGAAACTTTTATTAGCGATCACACAAATACCGAGATAAAACCTCTGCAGTAATGACTTGGGCAGCATTAGAAACACGTATCACTTGTTAACTCAATACACAGTCTATTTACAGAAACCTTGTACAATACGAATTCCGTTACACCCACTGCAAAAAGCTCAGCAATGCAATTTATCTTTTTTTACCTTAATTTGTATACTCATAAAAATAAAGCAATTTACAGTTAGAATTTGCCGCAGATAATAATTATATGAAAACATAACATCCGCGTTGCTACTGTCGGATATGCCTTCCAATACAGTTTGAACTATTTTTTAGGTGAGAATGTACATCCAATTGGAATGACTCCATGAGTAAGATTTCCAATACCAATTTTTATTAAACAAATAACAGATTTCACAACACAAAAATTATACAGACAATGACATTTAACATAAACACGTACAATAACCGTTTTACAAAAGTATGTATAAAAATGTAAAAAAAAAAAATAAGGATATTTATTTTAAATAAACAATGCCGGCCTGGATAGGAATATAATTAGGCCTGTATTATTCTCTCCTACGTCCAGATGAAGGAAGATTTTTTATTTGTTGGAGGGTTAGATGAGATTTGACAGTGATATATTAAGTTCCAACATGTTATCTTACAGCTGGTTCTGATCTGCCTTGAGTTAATCCTTAAGTACCCAGAATATAGTCTTTATTATACTGTCATAACTGCTTTAGTAAACTGAAGCCAATCCAAAGCTTAATTATATATAATGACGTAAAGTCATTCTTAAAACCTTTTTTTTTTGTTCTTACACTGATCTGTACTAGGCAAATGGAGATAAACATTGTTTCTTTTACCTTTGTACCAAAAGTTTAGGAAGCAAGCACAGCTTTTGTAACAAATATGTGTAATGTTATAAACCTAAAACTACTAAAGAATCCTAAAGAAAATCATGATAATTCTAACAATAAATTAAAACATATTTTTTATTAATATTAGTCTAAAAAAATCCTCTGTTGTGTGAGGGGTCTAAAGATTATTATTACTATTATTATACTTTATTTATGAAGCGCCGACAGATTCCGCAGGACTGTACAAAATGAAAGTTTTACAGATAGCGACAAGTACAATACAGCAATTGACATACAGATACAAGAGGAATGAAGGGCCCTGTTCCCGCAGGAACTTACATTCTAGGTACATGATATCTAGCTAACTCTCAGTATCCCTTGTGCAGGACAGTATTCATGATAGCACTATTCTTCCTAGCAGCTGAGAGATTATATTTTACATTATCTATTTTTACCTATCTAAAGAGTAGCACAAAATAATATGAGCGCCTAAATCACACAAGAGTCTCCCTGAAGTCGATTGGCTTTTTGTGATTGATACTGTTGCTTCCCACAACCACAATGTTTTCTAGCCTAATATTAATAAAAGTCATGGTTTAAATTATTGGATTTTCTTAAAGCTTTGATAGGTACCGTTTTTGATTAGGGATTTAATTAACATTTATCGGTCTGGTTAGTTGCTCTTTACCATTAATTCTTTCATCAAATAGCAGTGCATTGTTACTGCCTTTTACTTATAGGTAAAAACACTATACATTGTAAGCATGGTCCAAGGGGACTGCTAGATTTAAAAAGAAGGATCAGCTATCCAAGAAACTTACATGACTGTTATTGTACTATTAATCACGGTACACCGATTTTGATAAATAGCAACATAAATCTCATTCTCAAGCATCCTATTTCATTCATGCTTCCAAATCGTTTAAAGCCCTTTTGTATTTCTGTGATGAAGACCAGGTAAATGAGATTGCCTACCGATACATCCAATATGCTCTTAGGTTATTAGACTCATTCAATTCATCATAAACTTTCCATTAATCTTTGCTAAATTAGTCAGCTTAACACACTTTTGACCAGACCCATCCATCATTAATGACAGTGGTCAATAATTAATGGTAAAACATGTCTTAAACATTTGCTGTTACATAAACTTATGAAACAGACACGAATGGGGGAAAGTAGAATTCTACAATAACAATGCACAGGTCATGTACAATACATTATAGGAATCAAATGACAAAAAAAGTTAAAAGGGCATGTAGAAAACATGTATAAGTATTTGAAAACTAAATAAAATAATATACGAGCGAATGAAGTAAAAAGCGATTAAAAGTATAGATTAAAACAAAAAAGTGTGTGTGCATCTGGCATGAAACATTTTTATATTGCTCAACTTTTGCGAGTGAACATTATGATACCTAATGGATAAATCAGCATATGCCTGATCATGAGGCAACTCATTGGAGCACCTAAATGAGCTGTGAACTATTGCTTTTATCTGTTTTTCATTGCTTTGATGTAGATAAAGATATTTTTTCCTTGTTCTTACAGGCCAGTACACTTGTTATTTGGCTTTACCTTGATCGTTGTATATGGCCACTTCTATTTTTTATCCAACAAATTATCAAAAGAGCCAAGCTTTGTATTAGCCCCCCCCCCCCGGAGAGGAATGTGTATTCTCTGAAACTGGCAAAGCATGTAAATGGTTTAATAATGGTGCGCACACTACTATAAAAAATAATAATTGTAATAAAAAATGGTTTACCTTGTGTTGTGCTCATTGGTCACCATTAAAGGAAAACATTGTGTTTAGTTTTTATCATCATTTATTAAAAAGTTTAATTCTCCAACCCATTTAATAACGAACAACAGTGTCCTGGAGATAAATTATATGGATTTTGCTAAACCCCCTCTTTGTGTACAGTGCCACCCAGACTAGCATGCTGGTGATGACAAAATCACTGCTGGGTTGATTGCTTAATCCAGCTGCAACTGTTCAGATCAATAGTGATCTAGTGTAAAAAGCTGTTCTGGTAGCAGGGAACTAGGTTTACTTAATTTATCTCTGAAATAAAAGGAATCTACATGACTTTCCATTTCAAAATATATATTACGGTTCTATAGCATTCCTTAGCATTATGGAAGTGATTGGTGAACAACAGTTGGAGGCTACCATCTTGGTACAACTGCCTTAATTATGTATGATGTATAGAGGTGTCATGCTGAGTGTGTCATAAATGTGCTGATTTAGAGATGCATATATTTTTTATTTGGCTTGTGATTCATGCCTTTCTAAAGCTGTAGCAGACATAAATGGATGTTCATTGCATCAGCCTACATACTGTATCTCTATTTATTGAAAATAAGAGTTGCACTTCCTTGAGACATTAAGACAAAAACCCCTTTACTTACCCGCAGGTGCTCACTTTTGACTGTCCTCTTCTCTCTGCACTTCTCTGCATTGGCCTATCCTTGACCAAACAGAAACCAGCTGTGTCCATGAAAATTAAGTAACACCTATATTTTTATACTGGGTTCTTTAGAGGTTCAATTCATTATCAGCTGGATGTTAGTAAAGAAGCAACAATTATATAACACTAGGAAAAGAAGAACAAAAAATCTGAATAAAAGGCTCTTTACCAACACTAATTATACCAACTATTCCATCATACATTGATTTTGGTGTTCCCTTGTGTGTAGTAGTCATTTGTACTTTTATATACAGAACTTTTTTTAGCCTCAGGAATACCATAAGTAAAGGTTTAAATTATGTTTTAGGTATTTTCTCCTGTTATAGCTTATAGTGCTGACATTTGAGAGAATCCATTATTAGAAAATATGGTTTCAATCAAATAGGGCCAAGTACCACCAGAATGCATTGAAATACTCCAATCAAGACTGTCTTTTGAAGTTAATGGGGCATTGGACAATTGTGATAATTATTTTCTACACTGGATTAATTGGGGCCAACACAATGTCATTGTTGTTCTCATGACACTGGGTCATTGGAATGAGACCCTAAAGTTCAAATTTGATTAAAAGATCCATTTAACAGCAAATAGGTTAGATACCATAACCTCATAAGGGTAGATGCACCAATGGTTTATTGTTGGCAATTATCAATCATATAGTCCAATATGTGGATTTATTTTTTAGATCATACAATTTAGTAGGGGTAAGCTCTGCCTCCTTTTAATTTGTACTTTACCCTTTTCTATGAGATCTTATGGTAAGCAAAAAGGTGTGACCACTAATTTAAATAGCCACTCACTTTAGTGTGAATTCAGATCTCTCCTCAGGCCCCTAGTTACTTAATTATGGTAAACACTTTCTTCATTAATGTGCAGTCTGAACTTTATGCAAAGACCCAGAGCTTGCCAGAACTATGGAATGATTCGCTTGGTTGTGTATCCAGTTCTATCTTAGTTAGAGCTTTAGTGGCAGGCGTCCCACGCTACTGCATAGGGTACCTGAACCAGACTGTCATGGCTGAAAGTCTCGATTTGGTAAGAATTATAAGCACTGGAACTATTGAAGGGGTAGGACGGATCCCCCAGAACCCGCAGAACCACTTATAGCCCATATAATCACACAATTCTTCTCTTGCTTTACACTCTTTATCCCATGGTGGTTAAGGCCTTCTGAGGCATAGCATTTGGATAGATATGTTGCAATTTTGGCATCACAATCATCAGTCATGCCAAGAGCAAAAGCATTGGATCTGAAAAAGATGGCAAATATGCCTCCAGTGGAGTGTCACTGGGCTTATCTGTGCCTCTACCTCTACTGAAAGCAGGAAGTGTAAGCAGGAAACATGCTTTATTTGCATACAGTAAAATGCATTAGGGTTAATGCAAAATAGCACTGCTTCATATTTGGGCCTAAATTCTCAAGTAGTTTATAATTATTATCGTTTTATGTTTACACAGCACTTCTTATAGTATAAAGGGTATGACAAAACTAGAATTGATAGACAAACCAATTCATTAGGTACATGGAGCCCTGCTGACAAGCGTACAATCTGGAGGGATCAATATGAAATGATATGAAAAACTCTGGCCACCTGGCTGCCCTGACCAAAAGCCCATTCTTGGTATATGCAATACCCACATTGGTTACTGCAGATTCATGAAAAGGGGTGAGTATAATGTGACAACCAAGATGTGACTTAAGAACTTTTTACATGTATGTTGTGTGTCTCAAAAATGTAAATGCTTTGTAATATTAGGTGTATTGGCAGTTTTATTTTTGTACAAATATATCCAATCCAGTTCATGCTATGATTTTGCCTCCAGTTGTTTACTTGGCCTGCTTGGCTTCATACTGAGTACCAGATCATGTTGCTGCCAGAGTCTCATTGACACTACATTAACAGTACATTAACATTATCAAGTTAGGTTCTGATATTTCATCACCTGTATTTTCAATCTTGAAGGCTAATACATTACAATTTTACAAATCAGAATGACAGGTTATAAGTGATAACTTATCGTGAGGGAAACTGGATAGGCCATTGTGTAAGATCTTTAACTGGCATCTGTTTTTGTTTTTTATTAAAAAGGATTCAATTGAATTAAATCGAATTACAAAGGAAAACATACAAGCATTTTTGGATGTTTTTACAAGCCGAATATTTAACAACCTTTTAGATGTTTTGAAATATTTCCAATCTTTAAAGTATAAAGCATCATTGTCGATTACTATATTGGTGGTTCTGACTTGTTCAGGCAGACCTTGTAAGAGTGAGTTTAGGATAAAGCAGAGGGGTTTCAAACAGGAAGTTAATTGATATTGGCTAGTTTTGCCACCATTTTACATTAACTTCCCTGAAGTATAATTCACTCTTGCATTTTAATTAAATATATCTAATATGTTTGTTATATTAGAGGGACAACGCATAGTATAGTCCTTTATAAACATCTACACTTTACGTGCGTGGGGGAAGGTGTCCACCAAAATCCTTCATGTATTTGCAGAAGGAGAATTACATTAAAGTTAGGGGAGCACTCTTATAAAGTGCATATGATGGCTGGAGGGTGCCTTTAACTAGAAGGTAATGGTTGTCCATTAAAGTTAAATATTACAACAACCCTAACTTCTAAGCTTCAAAATGTCAAGCAAATTATTCAACTTTTTACTTTAAGCTCATACAACAAGTTACAGCTGCTTCTCAACTTGTTTCCTCTTTTATGTTTAAATCTTACATTTAGCCTACATGTTAACAGTCTTTCACAGTATGGAATAAAACTGCCATCTCCATCTTAAAAATATTGCCTTAATTTGCCCTTTCCTAACACAATAGGCTCTTAGGCTATTATCCATGCCCTCATTATCACCCACCTTGATTATTATAACCCTATCTTAGACGGTCTACCTCATACCCACCTCGCTCCACTACAATCCACCATGAATGCTGCTGCCAGACTTATCTTTCTCACCTTTCTTATCACTCATCATTAACACCTCTCCCTTCTGCCAATATCTTCATTGGTTGTCTGTACACCCATTTCAAAATGACTCATACTTTAAAAGAACTTATATCTACTCACTCATCTCTAAATGCACTCCTACTGTGTCTCTCCGCTCATCCAATGTTCATCTGTCCTGTGGTCTGATTTATAATCCTCATGAACGCTTTTCAAGGTTTGCCCCATCCTCTGGCAGTATTTTTCCCTTCCTTCAATCCTTCAAAAAAATCTCTCAAGACCCACTTCAAATTGTTATGTTATATATACTACTTGTTATGTCCTGTTTACCCATTGTACAGTGATATGGAATATAATGGCCCTATAAATATATACTGTATATATTACCATATTTGCTTGATTATAACTGATGAACCTGATTATAAAACACCCCCCCAAAATCTGAATAATAATTTAGGAAAAAAAGAAAAAGCCTGAATATAAGACAACCCTATGGGAAAAAGTTTTACTAGTAAATATTAATTCATGTAAACAATTTTTTCATATTTAATAAAAGCTATGATTGAGAAAATATTTTTTGTTTTTATTTCCTTTTATTTGCCAACCTGCCCCCCCTAGTTATGGATATCTGCCCCCTATAAATGCCTTATACTCCCTATATGCCACTCTGCCTCCCTGATATGCCTTATACCCTCCTATATGCCACTCTGCCTCCAGAAATGCCTTATACCCCTCTGGCATATAGGTGGTTAAAAGGCATATCTTCGGGAAGAGTAATTCCGGTTTTGTATTTTTGTGCCTAAAACTGCTGGACTGCCACCTCTCCCACAAAAGAAGTACATATATCATGGTATCCAAGGAAGCCTATAGATAACATATTTACATAGTTTCAGACAATAAAAGCAGCTTTTCTTTGGGGTCTGCTTTGGGTATCTGGAATACTAAGGATGATCCCAGTGGATTGGGAGTACATCACCATATCTGGAAACTCTCCGGGTTTGACCCAGAGATTGCTGGGTGAGTGCTGCTCCTCCGGTTCTCCGGGACCGCCTCCAAAGTCAGCTGGAACACCCCTGACCTGGGCCGAGAAGTTCCCAGGTATGTACATCACTACACAAAAAAAAAACACGGGATGCCTGAAGCCACAATTTAGTGCCACTAATCCTTTTTAATAACATATGCAGATTGAAATAGAGTAAATAACACAAGTAAACATTTACTTTTCCTCTCACTGATTTCTGGGCCTAGAAAGTTTTGGCCTCTGAAGTGACTACAAATTCAGGAGGGCGGTTTATCTCTGGATAAGTAAAAATTAAATAGTTCAATTTATCCAATATAGTAAGTAAAATACCAGGAAACAGATGACCAACAAACACACACCAGGACAGGCTGTGCCACACCGGCACCCAAATACATACACACAGGACAGGCACTGCCACACCAACACCCAAACACACACACCTGGACAGACTCTGCCACACCGACACCCAAACACACACCAGGACAGGCACTGCCACACAGATACCCAAAACACACACCCACCAGGACAGGTTCTGCCACACTGACACACACCAGGACAGGCACACAGACACCCAAAACACACACCCACCAGGACAGGTTCTGCCACACTGACACACACAACAGGACAGGCTCTGCCACACCGACACCCAAAACACACACCAGGACAGGCTCTGCCACACCAACATCCAAATACGCACACCAGGATAAAATGCCCCTCTATTTCTTTCTGACACCAACAAGCAGGAACCAGCATTTTTTATCAGAATACGAATGGGGCAAACACTAATCGAAAAATTTGTCCAAATCATTTTTGGACCATTTTCACATGTCTACAAAATAGCGGAATTCTTCTACTCTTACATAGTTACATAATTACATAAGCTGAAAAAAGACATGCGTCCATCAAGTTCAGCCTTTCCTATATCTGTTAATTTGTTGCTGTTGATCCAAAAGAAGGCAAAAAAAACCACTCACAAATGCCAATTAAATGTTAACTTGCAGACTGCTTGGTATCACTTGATTCTTGGTATCACTTTTGTATGCTTACTTTTATGAAAATGTTAAAAAAATATAAATTTAGTACATTGTGTGTACTTTATGGCTAATAGATAAAATGATTCACAATTAGTGAAATTCTAGATTTCAAATAACTTCAATTAAGAAAAGTCACAGTAAGATAAATTGTTTACTAGAAAATCTATTAGCAAGATATTTTTGAATTAGAGTTATTTTTTGCCATAACATGAAGTTAATAAATGTTGAATTATTTCCTTATCACTCAGTAGAAGGAACTATAATAATTTGGCACACTTTGATGTTCAATTATGTAAACATCTTGAATAGGTTAGGTCAATGGATTATCATTTATGAGACACCTTTGCCATTGTCAGAGACCTTTGACAAGATCAAAGAGTGTTTATATCCTATCTGATAAAAGATATATCACTAAAACTGATTTACAGACTGATAGGAAGGGTAATTAGGAGATGTATTGTTCACTATAATTCATTGATTTCAAAGTCAAAATATACCTGTTTCCTCCTTTTTTCAGAAAAAATCTACTCTGTTTTATTTTCTTCATTGTTATTTATAAAAGAACAGAATAATTTTTGGTAATCTAAAATTCTATTTTGTACTACAGACACTAGTCTTTTTTTCAACAAAAAATTGGCCATTGGTTGGAATTTTACTTATATATTGGGAGATGGGGCATTTACTATTATGTAAAAGATAAATCAAAGCTAGTGGGCTTGAGGTTTGGCTGATGCTATGCTGAGGGTATTGTCAGGGCAGTGGCATATTTTTCCATAATTTTTTATGGAGGCTTAAACACAGTCAAGATAGTAGTACCCATTTATATTCTTTGCACATTATAGGCAAATACATATGAAAACAAACGGCGAATATACTGTGGCAGACAAATGTGTTGATACAATGTGTGTACACAACTTATTATTTGATTCCAAAGTATCTGGTGCACTGTATCACCAGGGTCAATGATGCTGGTGCCCTTTTAGTTAAGACTAAGTATATGGCGACTTGGCCTTTTGTTGTGACCTGGGCTTAATCTTTTGACTCTACCTTCTACATGGTTTTCTTAACTACTTAGTGATGTGAATGGGAGTGGCAACCTGATCCACAGCTCAACCTTACAAATTATTGAAATTCAAAGTTTTTTATTTGACACACATAAAAGAGAGTGAAAACATGGTTTCTGCCCAATGGTACCATGTGCAATGTTTCATGAAACATAACAGACATGAGGTATATGTTAAAGAAAGATCAAGGTTATTTCATGAGGGCGAAAGATGCTTCTTTCTCACTATTGGTTTTAGCCACCTGAATTCTAAGAAACACTCATGTAGCTCTGCTGCGTTTTATGACTTATAAACTGAAAAAAGTCTTGTTTAAGACCAGAATTGCATTCCTTTTACTGAAAGTCTATGTACTAGATCTGTAATTCTAACAATGTTCTAAACTATGTTGGTATAAATGTATTGCCCTTATAATGATCCTGTACTAGCGTATTTTTTATAACCTTACTGTACATATATAAAAGAAGATCACAGATGGTTTATGCAGCATGCTTTAATTATAATAGATGAGTAAACCTTTTAAGAGCATGGCCCTCTTCTCCCTCCATACCATTATTTTTCAATGTATCAATGTTATTGTCAAATTTGTATATTGTCCTTTTTAGTGTTATTATTAATTTTCACTTTGCCCTATTGTATTTGCTTTACAGAATCACCTGCAACTCTATAAATAAACCACGGATTATAGAACATTTTTGTTTTAATTATTTGAGTGTTACTTAATCCAACTTTAGATATCGAACCATTGTTGAGAGTCTTGAATTAATATTAATATTACTTTTATTACATTGAAGCAACATGTTTTGCCATTGCTGTTGGCTTTTCTTATCCCTATTTGATTTTTTAAATATGCAAGTTCTACAAGCCAAATCAAACATGTACTAACGGTAAATATACTCCTATTTGCTCATGTATACAAATATTTAAATATGTCATTCCAAGTTTTTTTTTTTGAAAAAGAACATATGTTTAGTTAAGATTTAAACATGAAGTCTTGCATGCTAAAATATTTGCTTAAGTGTTTATCAATGCTTTGAACTACAGGTGGATACGTGACAGGGCGAACAGGCTAGCTATATTTAGAACCTAAGAGAAATAATAACTTACAAAGCATAACTTTCTTATCATATTTCTTAACAAATCCTACCATTTACAAAGTACTTAGAAAGAGTGTTTACACAGAGAGTTTAATCGTTACTTATGACGTAAGATGATCTGTGACTTTTTCTACATATCATCAGTATATTTAAATGAAACACTGTGGGGGTACGCAGAATTTTTTTTTAAAACATGGTTTAAATCATTATATTTCTTCCTTGCATTATGCAGAAAAAAGGAAACAATAATTTAGTGTAGCAATTTGGTTAAGCAATTAGTTGATGCCAGAGTAGGCCCCTGCAGCCGACCAATAGAGCTGCTTGCATGGCCCTTTAACTCCTGACAGGGAACTTGGCCCTTCTCCCTGTTCCAAGTTTAACTGACGGCGAACCTACGCATTTCCCCTTCCATTAAACCCTGCGATGCTGCATAGATAAGGTAGGCTAGATGAGGAAGGGACCAGACAGATTAGTAGACGAAGACGAACATGAAGATTCTTCGTGTTGTGTGTTTTCGTCTTCGGATACGTTTTGCCGCCACCATGTTCGTATGTTTGGTATTCGGGCTGAACAACGAAAGTCTTGTGATAACCCTTAATAATACATAGTTATGTCAATGAACAACCTAATGCATAGTTTCTGTCTCTCTTTGCTATCTTAGTTAGTTAGTTTATCATTGTACATGCTCCCTTCCTTCAGACCATTTCTCGGTATTCAGACTCTCATTTCTTTCTTACCCTTGTGTTTGAAATTCTCGGCTTATCTCTCATACACTAACCTTATGGAAGTTAACTTATTCTCTGGAGAGTGAGGGACCAGGGCCCCAGCAAGATTCCCCTGCCAGTCGGGCCAAGTAGGTTCCCTAAACCTGTAAGTGAATATTTAGGATGAAAATAGTCTCATGTTATTCAAGAGCCTTAGTTTTTTTTCTAGGACCAATGGTGCAATATCAATTTGCTGTTGACAGAAGGAGAACATGTTGCATTACATACACATTTCCTGAATCAGACCCCCTAGTGAATACTTTATGATAAATTTAATTATTGTTATTTGGAAAATGCATCATTCTCATTTAGTCTCTTATGGCTGTGTGCACCAATAATTTATGAGAGGAATTATTTTGACTCTTGTGAAACAGTCATACATACTAAATTAATAACTACAAAGTAACTTGAGTTTGACAATAAGTACACGGACAAGAATATGAATATTTAAAAGACACTTATGGTCCACTTTAAGTTAATGTGACCACCATCACTAACCTATATATAATGCCTGGAAAACACATACTAAAAATAAATCCTTTTTTACTACATCTTGTACATAACTCAAATATATTGCATCCTTCGAAATGAATGGTCTCTGAGGTCTCTTTATAGTCACTGTTTCACTAATGAGAATCCAGGGTGTAAACCCAGCTGAAACAACACTATGATCAATATTATGTAAGTAAACGCTCAGTAGGATCCAAGTCAACTGAGAAGTTATAGTGTAAGATTTTTTATAGAGAGATGGTAGAGGAATGGAAAAGTAGGTAGTGACAAGTACACAGTGGGGAAAATGAGATTGAGTGGAAAAGGTCTAAGGTTAGTATTGTTAATTGCCAGAAACAGTCAGAATTTGTGTCACATCTCAAGCTCGGTATGAGGTCTTCAATAGTGTGGGGGGGGTAAAATGTAAAGTCTGCTCGGGGGCCCAATGAATGAGCCAAAATCAGTGGATAGTCTGGAATGGTATGTACATTCAGCTGGAAGCAAAATTTTTGTGAACACAAATCTCGACTACAAGCATACTATTATTAAAGAAATTACAGAAATAATATACCGCTAGAAGGAATGTTATGGATATAAAAATAAATAAAAGATTATAGAAATAAAATTGAAACAAAATGAAAGGTGTTCGAATCAAGCCATACAATGAAAAAGAATGTTCATCATTGTGGCAATCATGGCTATGTTCCCAAATAAATATAGAAACTCACAGACTGATGGCACCTATTTCATAAGTTAATTATATGTATTTCTCTCCCTTTCCAGTGAAAAAAATTCTCATTTATATATGCATTTGACAGTTCTCAGCTTAACTTTGCTCCAAGTTTCTCAGAGAGGCCTTTTCCAAATTAGATTATTAAATTTAGATTATTTTTTAAACACACTGTCACGCACCTATACCCCGGAACTTGAAGAACCGCAACTTCACCCTGGGTGATACCGAATGGGCAGGCCCAAAGGGAACACCAAGGGCCGAAGATATATTGAGCAGCCAGAGGACAGGGTATAGGCAAAATAATAAAGGCAGTCTCTGAGGAGTAGATGGCTGTAGCGTGGACATAGAAGGTAGCAAAATCAAGCCAGGGTTCGGTACACAGAGGAGTTACTCAGACAAGCCAGGATTCGGTACACGGAGTAGTAAGTCAGACAAGCCAGGATTCGGTACACGGAGTAGTAAGTCAGACGAGCCAGGATTCGGTACACGGAGTAGTAAGTCAGACGAGCCAGGATTCGGTACACGGAGTAGTAAGTCAGACGAGCCAGGATTCGGTACACGGAGTAGTAAGTCAGACGAGCCAGGATTCGGTACACGGAGTAGTAAGTCAGACGAGCCAGGATTCGGTACACGGAGTAGTAATCAAAGTAGGAGCAGAAAGCAGCACGTCAGACTCTAAGACCACACAAGGGTAAAGTGCAGCAGACCAGCAGGCCTTTTAATTAGGAGCCACACCAAGCCACACCCCCGGAACTGCACTGGAGGTTGCTCAGGCAGCTACACCCCCAGTCATCTCCCAGCCTGGGCACGCCCCCTCCTATGACTCACACGCAGGTTGCTAGGAGACATGTTGCTAGAAGCAGCTACACTAGATTTGCTGCTATGCCGCAAATGCGAGGAACGGCGCCCGGACAAGGCATCTCCAGGTAGGTAAGTTGTGACACACACAGTACAAGACATATATTTTTAAACTTTCTGTGCACCTGCTGCAGAGTTCCATTATTTTTGTTATTATTACTTTATATTTATGTATAGCTCCAACAATTTACTAGACTAAAACTAAATTAGAACTGACAGACTAAGGCAAACCGATACATTAGGTGGAGAGAGCCCTGATACTACAAGAGGTATATTGATGATGTTTCAATATTATATACATATTCTATATATTTATCAAATAATTGTAAATAAGGAAAATATATAAATCATACTTATTAAATAAATTATTATGAATTATTAGAGTCTATTTGCTCTCTGCCATAAATTAAAATAAAAAAGTATAAATTTATCAGTGTGCGTAAAAATGCCTATTCCTAAATTATTACTAATGATTAAATATTGATTTGAACTCCAAACAACTAAAGGATGTGTGTGCTAATGTGCATGCAGTAAAATTAATTGCAGACCAGGCAAAAGGGACTCTAAGATGGATTTAACATGAAAATATGTTGGCATTATCTAATGGGTAGTCGTTTACAGGCCAAGAGCACCAAAGAGGCCTGGGTGCTCCTTAACCCTGTGATTTTTTTTTGTAGGAGTCCAGGAGAGAGCAGGCAAACGTAGATTTCTTCTGGGCAGATTTTTTACCTGCCCGTTGCTGACTGCTTGTCCGGATATGTTGGCAGGTGTGTGTGTGTGGAAGACATCCACTGTGCTCTCTTTCTCTTCCCCTGGGTTTCCATTTTACTTCTGTGTTCTCTTGCAAATAAATAGAAAATTATGTTTCTCTAATGTACCACTGTGAGACCTGAGTAAACAATTATATCATCTCCAGAGCAGATATAAGAGAGCAAGATGTGTACTTAACCTTGGATCAGATGAGGTTTCATTATTTTTACTGGAAACAGATTATCATCCTATGCTGCTGTGACGGTGTGAATTAGACAACTGCTTATACTTTTATCATGGATCTTCCTGATCTCCTCTAAATTGCACTGTAAAGATACACAGGGGGTGATGATAACCGATAAGAGGCACACAGCACGGGATTTGAAGACAGATTAAAGCTTTGCAGCTTGCAAATCCCCATATAAAAGCACCTCAGTTTATTTGAGAGATGTAACAATGGATATTACTTGAAGAATGTGACAATGTTTTTCAAAATTATTTTTTTTTAATGAAAATATGAGGTCTACATAATAGATCATTGTACCTTATTGTTGCATGCAAGCGTTTTCAGCTCTGATCCACTGCAGTGCAGAGTCCTTACTCTTTTTTTAAACCAACTTTACTATGCACAGCTGTACCCTCCATGTTTTATTTGTAAGATGTTTATCCTTGATTGGGAGCTTAGAAAGCTCTATACCTGACATGTCCCTTCACATTGGGGGGGGCATTCAGTAGGTGTTTGATTTGTTCAGTAGAGGATCCTTTAGATCCTTTACTCAATTGCAAGAAAAATATCCATTGGGGCATTAGGAGCACTATAGGAATCTACAAGTTCACCTTTTGTAGCAAATGTGGCAGAGACAACTTCATATGTAAAAGGAGCGATAACAACTTGCATTGGTAGTATCAGGACCTTACCTTGTCCGTAGGTGAGCGGAGGTTAAAGAATAGGCCAAGGTGTCAGAGCCAGAGGATAACTCAGGAGCCAATCCAAACAGGCCAAGGTCAGTAGAGTCGGGTAACAGAATCAAAATGGTATCCAAAAGCAAGATCAAGTCAGGCCATGACATCAAGCGGCAAAGGAGCTAACCAATAATGAAACATCTAATAAACAATCCAATCAAAGGGGCTTAGGTCACTTGAAGGTAAAAAGTACTGGGACAGATGACAGGGAAGTAAACATGCAGGTAGGGACTCATGGAAGGGAAAACCAGATGCTAGGAGTAAAGAATGCTAAGTCACACTGATAGTGGCACACAAAACACAATACAACTGAGAATCTGTCCACAGTATTCAGGGCTTATATAGTGCATGCTTTAGACGACACTGGTTTGTGGCGTCTTTCAGAGCCCCCCGGACGGGCATACAACAAGAGCCCAATGGTGCAGTGAAGCCAATAGAAGTTCGACTCTGCTCGTCACTGTGAGTTTTAGAGGGCTGGACCCGAGTACACAAGAAAATATTAATCACACTATTTCACCGCTGGTACATAACTCCTTGTAAATTCACAACAATATCTGACTGTTGGAGGGCATGTGGAAGCAATGATATATATATATATATATATATATATATATATATATATATATATATATATATATTTGGTAGGAATGTTTCAAATTGATTGAAAGGATGTTTTGAGTTCAGTTATAGACTGAGAATAATAAATCATATAGCTACCTTTGGGGCTTGATCCTGCCATAACATTGAGTATCTTTCCTGAGGATATTCCAGACAGTTCCTTAGCTGTTCTGGATGCATTATTATTTGCTCTTAACATTTCCATTGCTATGGGGTGGAAGTAGTAGGGCATGTTGAGGAGGTAAAAGGTACGTTTCGGCAAGAACATCAAGGAGAAGAAGTATGGCTTTTTTGGTCTGTGTGCCTTGTTTCTTCAGCTTTTTCAAGTTTATTAGAATTATTATTTGGTAACACCGGCACTCATTTTCCATAGAACACCAACACTTATAAGGCTTTCATCTTATACCATCTCATTTTTTTCTTTTGAATACTGCCAATTTGCCATTCAATTTGAACCAAAATTGCCCCCACATCTTGACTCAACACTGCTTTTCTAAAAAAAACAATCCTACAATGCCAAAATATGTTTAATACCTAACCATGTTCCTGTGCGTATACTGCTGCAAATTTTACATGTTTCCTCTGGCACCTGCGGAGATTGTGTTTGTACTAATCTGTAAAAGTATAAGATTGTAACTGTATCAATGCAAAATAAATATAGGCTTCTACTACTGACCACATCAAAATTATCTACAGAAACCTGCTACATGGCAGGTATATCTGTAAGGGCCAACATATTAAATGTTACACTTTAGTTTACTATTTTAAGAGAGATTTATGAGAGCAGTTCATTTTTACTAACTTAACATTTCAGAACACACATCAATAAAATCATTCAATAGCTGCTTAATACAGTGTTATTTCAACATATTTTATTTGTCTATGAATATTTTTCATGCTTCTTTTGATCTTCACAGATCAGGCCAAATGCTGTTCACTGCTGGCATAATTAGGAGTGTAACCAAGTTTTAGGGTTACTTAATAGCACATGCATGTGGACTAAAAAAACTTCTCCAAAAGTAGTTTATGTTTTGCAAACATAACATTTATCATGGGTTTAAGTGAATATGAGACTGCTAAAGCTTAAAGTAACAGACCCATGAACAAATAACCTTACCTTTAGCTAACAACTGTTTCATGAGATGATCTTAATTTAATATAAACACGATTATAATGTGTTATTTCAGTTTCAATTTCACCACCTTCCATAAAGTAACACAGAGGTATAATGTAACCTAGAAGTTCAGCAAGGCTGCCACTGTTTAATTTCATCTTTTACACGGTTGTACATGTATGCCTTACTAATCTCTAACATCTGATTTTGTTGGCTGCATTCCTTAAGAGATACATTTTTTTATAATATCCAGTAATTCCTTAGAAATATAGGTTAAACTGAAAGTGGGATCAATACATATTGGAAAGTTTGTATAATGGTGTTTTGTAGAAAGGGGCTTATTAACAAAGAATACAGAAGAAATGTGTATATATAATGACCAGCTGGAAATGTATTTATGCAGCTGGAGGTGACACAATGATGATTAAGAGAACCATACATATACAGTAATTATAAAGAATCATTGCATCTCTAATTCCTTGTACCTCCTGGCTCTAACTAAAACTTGGCATCCTCCCACTCCCAAAACTGGAGATCTTTCCTGATTACTTCTCAATCTTTAACTTCTTTCCGCCCTTGTTATTCTGCTGTCTTACCCCACTCCTTCCCATGCCATTGGAAACCCTGCTCATCCATAGACCTTCACTTTTAAATCTCCTTCATTTCTCCACTGTTCAACCATTCCTTTATCTCAAATTGAACTATTCCTGCCTAAACCTAGCTACCCAACCACAACATGGTGTTTTCTGTTCTCATGTCTTAAACCCTGGAAAACTACACTAACCAGACACCTACAGCAATGCTCCTGAACTGCTTAAAGATGAAGAAAGGTTTGATCTGCATCAACCTCATGCCGTATACACATCCCTTGCCAAGCAAAGCTATTTCTCCTTCCTTATGACTTTGTTCTGTTGAAACCCTCCTAAACGTCTCTTCAGTACTTTTAGTTCCATACTACTCAAAATCATGACCAAATCATTCTTCAAGTGTTCGATTTTGTCAGTGCTTCCATAGAAATTACTGCAGAGGCGTGTCCAAACACTTCCTTTTCACAAAAAACAGCTATGTTATTCTGCAGTTAAAGTGAGAATATTCAAACATTTAATCAAGGCTTCAATAAGTTATAATATACACTTTACAGCATCTGTAGGATTTATACTCTTATATTATCCTTGTCATAGTGCCAAGCAAGCATACTTTTGTCTCCTTTATCTTGTTGCTGATTCATACCTTAAATGCCTTTTAGTTATTTTCAAGTCACTGCTATGACCATGTTTTCTTAGCTTTACCCTGTTATTTTGCAGCTTGCTTTTAAATAAACACGGTCACAATCAGACAGAAAATCTCTTCACGCTTTCCCTTCTGTGCCCTCTCTCCCTTGATCTCATAATCCCAACTTTCCTTCCTCATTTACTCAAACCAGTTCTCTCCTTTTTCTTTCCTCCTGACCAACAGAGTATCCCCTTGATCCTATACTATCTCATTTTACCCAATCTCTCTCTCCTCTGACATTTTTTATATTTCCTACTACACTAACAGATACTGAGCACTTTCCATGCCCCACAAGGCAAATAGGCAGAATGGGTGTGACGTACGCAGGGCTTCCTCCTGGAAAAAAGCTCAGTGAACTGAGAATAAACAAACAATCATAAAGCAATAAAATAAAAGCCACCCATTTTAGATTCTTTTTACTAGGAGAAGAACAAGCAGAGAGTGTTTTTTTACCATTCCTACCACAGCCAGATTTTAATGAACCGCTGAAAAAAAAAACAGATCTAAAACTATGAAAGCTACTATATGAGAAAATATTACATAGGATCTGTGAATGATAACATTTTACTCCACAAACTGAGGTGTTATCTAAAAAGTACACAGGATTACATTTCCAATAACATACACTATGAATTAAAGAACTGCTCTTTAGTGTCACTGCAGTATAAAAAGATGTTTTATATTAACCTTTTCATGAGTAGTGCACATAATATATATCCATCTATGACATAATATAAACAAAATAATATAAAGAAGAAATAGTGTACAATTAAACAGTTTCAGTGAAAAAAAGCATTCCTGACCACCTGAAAGAATATATATAGAGAGAGAAGTATCCCTTTTCACAAATATAGATGAATTGTTTTTAGGATAATTTACAATTATATGAGATGCTTTTATTACCACATCAGCTATATTTCTAATTTATATCAGACAACATTTTGCAATTAAGGTTTTGAAGCCCACAGGACACTGAATGGGCTATAACAGGCCCTGAGAGTGTACTGAGCAGAGCTAGGCTAAGACGACAGTTGTAGGATTGGGGGGGGGAGGGTTATTTAAGGTTTTTGGTCACAGGGGTAAGGGACCATTTTTGTATAACCTTAACTGTTTCTTGTCCCACCTTCCCCTTATGTGTTTGAACTTTCCGTGAGTGTTGCTGTGTTTGTCGTGGGTGGTAGCTTGCCAGAAGTCCAAGAGGTTAATGTGGTGGCATGATCACTGGTGGTCATAACTGGTGGGAGGTTCCTTGCGGGAAGTGGTGCTTGGAACCTCAAATTTGGTTTGGGGCATCTGGGTATGTCCCTTCCCAAAATTGCTGTGTGGTATGGTACCTGGATAAGCTAGGTTGGTTTTGGTGTGCATATAGGCTTACCTGTTTTGTATGTTGGTAGTCATTGTCTCGGTCAACACATCTATGTTTACTATTTCAGGTTTTTTTACGGGACAATGACCATGTTAACTAAAATGGCTATGGCCTTTTCAAACCCATATTTTGTGGTGGTGTTATTATTTACTTTGGTAATTGGGCTGAGCCTGGCCCGTGAGTCGAAGCTACATCTGTTATTATATTTTCTACTTTTTGTATATTTTTTGTTTTTGTTGGCACTCCAGTTCCTAGAGTTGTTCTTTAAGCTTCTGAGCCGGAGCATTTCTATTACTAGTAAAGTTGGCAGTTTTGTATATACTAAATACTCAATTCCCATAGAACTTGGCTTTGATTTTAACCTTTGGTAACCTAACCTTTATTTGTTTGTCTTGTCCATAAATGTCCAAATAGATTACCATCAGGATTTGTGTAATGTGCTTCCATTATCATTCACTATGTTTACACTGTCGACTCTTTGGGAACACATCTCAACCTCTTGTTCTCATCTTCAGTATTCATGGTGCCTGGCACGATCTATAGTTGTTTACTTAGTTTGTCATAATCTCTTCTTTACACTACATCTACCACATTCTACTAACCGGTACTTATCTTAAGATGCCTGGGTTGATGTGATGCCTGCTGAGACTTTTTAATTTTATATGAAGCCCGTAGTTTAATGAATACTGACACTGAAAATATTTTTGTGATATTCCTTGACTTTTGGTAACATTTGATGAATGGCATTTACTCTGTAATGCGTGAACATCTTTAGCCTATTGGAGGACAAAATGAAAAAAGTGATTTTTTTATGTTAACTTTTTGAAATCCGTAACGATACTCTAAGCCCATATTAAGATAAACTTTTTTCTTAATGGGTATTTGTGCTGGTATTTACAATCATGTATTTAAAAGATAAATAATTGTCTCGTTTTACTGCTAACGCTCCCTTCTAAAGCAGACCCAGACTGGCAATTTGGCACATCTGGCAAATGCCCCTAGAGAGACCCATATTCTCCCGATCTGCCTCTTCAGAGTCAGAATGGGTGCTGCAATGTGCAGTCACTGGCTGGATATATCAAGCCCCACTTAAGTCATTAGGCAGCCGCTGGCCTTAAAGTGTCAGGGCTGCCTCATCATCCCCAGTCCAACCCTGTCCTAAAGTGTTATATATTTTTTTATCTGCTGTTAGATTCCCATAAAAAAATAGGTAAAGGCACACAGACATTTGTAGTAAATGTGATCTTATTTTATATTAAAAAAGTTCTGGCAAATACCTTTCTGTATAGGCTTTAGATTGTACACAATATGGTGTAATGAACAGAGCCCTACACATCTTCAATCTCTGTTTACATTTGCTTTTGTAAAACTCATAGTCTACTTGTACTATACGAATAAAAGATAATGATAATAAAGGTTAATAGATACCTAAAAAACATTGTTTTTATGTTTTTTTTTTACTATACAGATATTTGTGGTAATTTTAAATGCTGTGTTCCTAGTTTGGAAATGAGGAAGTACTGGCAATCAATGTGGAGGAATTTTCTAATTTACAGATATTAATGACGATGTAAGCAGAGTGAAGGGGGACCTTTGGAAAATTTGCCAATTAGTTACTGCAAGTTCAGATCTCAGAACTCACAGAAAACGTGATGCTGGAGTTGCCATGCGTTTTATGAATGCGTTTTATGAATGCTTCACAGTTTGCAGGCTTGCTGTATATCAATGGGGGGATTGCTGAGTTCTGAGCTAGTGTGTGACACGTAAAAACTTCCCCTGCTGGAAGGGATGAATTTGTGCTTAAAATATATTAGTGAATAACCATATAAAAGTAACATTTTCATCCTTTGAGGTTGTTCTTGGACCAACTCATTAAATTCCTCCACAAGGGTCAAAGCACTGATCATCCACTGTACTATTCTGAATTCACATGGACTTCACATTCAATGGTATTTTGGGAGAACAGAGATAAAAATTGTGCTGTTTTAACTTAGCGTTATACCACACAATAAATTTTCTTAACTGTGCAGAATTGTATGTATAAATTAGAAAATCCTCTGTAAAACCTTTGGTCATCTGGTAACAATTCTTATTATTTACCACTAGTCTGCTAACCTGACTCGATTCTATGTGAATAAGATTTCCTGTTTAAAGTAACCTTTTTTTTGTGATAGTACATATGGATTTTGTTACTGAAAAGCCAGTCTGTGAATTTCTCACTTGTTGAAAGAAACAGAGGGTTGGCCAAAAAGTCCAAGGAAGATTTAAGGAATTTCACACATGTAGACAGAGTGCACTCTCACACTCTGCGAATCACAAAAGTAAAGCTTGCATTGTCTCTTCTCCACATCCTTGCAAGGAAATATTTCTGCCACCTTTAATCCATCACCAGAAACTAAACTTAACTGCCATAACAAGGTGCCCTGGCTTTAGTGATTTAAAACAGAGATTAGATAAACTTGAAGACAAAAAACCTTTTGTTGATTCCTGCCCTGATATGAACTTGCATTTTCTACTCTTTGTACCAAACAATATACTGACAACATCCTAAAAAGACAAGCTCTTTTTACCACTTTTGGTTTCTCGCTGACCCACAACTATGCCTACATTTTAAGAACAGTAGAATATTCATGGCAGGCTTCCCAAAACAACACTAATGACAGCAACAAAGAACCGACAACTATTTCTAATTCAAACAAAGACTTTTGCAAACAATGTGCACAACAACACGCACGTTAACAGAGCAGGGTGCTGAGGAATCTAAAACACCCAAAGTGTTTATAATATATATATATTTTTTACTTTTTAATCCTACCATTTACATGCTCAATTAAATAATCAACACAGATAAACAATAAAGACAAATTAAGTTGGGTACATGTTATGAATAGAGTATCATGAATGTCATCTAAGCTATTACTTAGCTTATTATTATTATTACAACAAAGTACTGCAATTTATTGTCAATTTCTACTACGTTGTTTTAACGATTCACTCTAAGTTCTTTTTTCTCTTTTAATAGCGACGGAATCATTTGTCACCTCTGTCCTTTGACATATAGGCTTTAAAGCCAACAAAGTTCAAGTTGTATAAATTGCTAAGAGGCTGATTAGATAAATATTTCCCAAATAGCTTCTCATGCTTTAGTCTAAACATATTCAAGTATACAAGTAATCCACAGGTAGTCACGTTGTTCAGCTCGGAATATAAACAAACACCGCTAGGTTGAAGGATAATTGGTAAAATACATTTAAGGACTAACATAAAGCTACCTAACTAGATTGTGTTTCAATAACGTGCCGAACAGCTTTAGGATGCTGAAACTAAAAAATGCAGTATTCGTAAATAGGAGTTGAATAACTTTTCATACTAGTAATGTCATTTTATTGTATTGGGCAAAAACATTCTAATGTGGAAACACCACACATATACATGTATACACATACATTATATATATATATATATATATATATATATATATATACATACATACATACACACATATACATATATACACATGGCACATATACACATATACCACACATATACACGTATTGGCCCGGTATACCAAAGAAAGGTTAAAAAGCATTATGGGGCCGGTTTATCCATAAATTAGCAAAATCAAGTACAGATTTTCGAGAATATTTTTGTTACATAAATATCACTATGTAATCATGCTCTTGGAAAAGTCATACCGAACGCTATTTAGAATATAAATCCTGCATCCTTACTTCACATAATTTAACAATGAAGTGTATTGTATTTCTGTTACTCAAGAAGTACAGCAATGCATACAGGGCAACTGTAATTTATTCAATATTTACCCACCAGTCATTCATAATTTAACCTGGCCCTTTCAAATGTCATATGGACTGATGACTGATGCAGGATATTGAAGTTATTGTAGGACCCAGGAGTCCGACTTTCAACTTTCATGGTGGTATCAAGAACAACTACTCCATTTAGTTATTATTCACATTGGTCTTATGACATACTGTTGCATTATTGATTTATTGTGGTTCCACATCACACTTAAGAGCCTTGTCAAGCTCTCCCTTTATATAACATCAATAGAAGATTTTAACCAAAGTCATCACTGGAAACTAGCAATTAACTGAAATAGAATATATTAGATTCCCAACTTATGGACAATTGGACATTTTAATGGTTTAAAGGCATAGACTGAAAATAGTCCAGTTATTAAAAATGCCATCTTAAACTAACATGCTATTAACCTGGCTCACCCTTCTGTTATTTTTACTGTTCTCTTTAACCATCCATTAGTTATTTTACTTAATATCATTATAATCCCAAAAATAATATTAGTTCTGATCATATGGAACCATGTGAGATTTGGTTAAGCTTTGAAAGATTAAAACATGTTTTTTTGTATTTAAACCTACTTCAGTTGTTTGCTAGTTTTGTGCTGGGAAATATAATTTTTAGTGACATATTATAATATATATATTTATATATATATATAAATACACATGACATAATCCATTCTTATGTATAACCAGGTTATCTAAAGTGTCAAATACATTTAAATACATGTCAGTAAAACTAAATTTGTCTTGTTCATTTATGATAAGAAAATGCATTTTATTTCAGCAAAACATTTGATTGAAAAATATAAGGTACATGGAAGCAAACTTGCAAATGTACTGCTATTTAGGCCTGTTACATATATATTTTCATTCTAAGCCAGTAGGTCAACTTATTGACATGCTTGCAAAATTCTTCCAAATTTTTTTTTAATAATCACGCCAGGTGACGGGAGACTAGTTAAGTGGCTGTTGGGAAGTCATTGGAAACCCTGTCTAGTGAAATAATTGAATATATTAATTAAAATTTCAAACATAATATATATTTATAACAAAACTCTACTTCATTCATTGATTTTTAATTGTAATTACTATTAGGGTGCTAGGGCAAAACTTTAAATGGATAATTAATATTTTGGGATTTAGTGCCACAGTTTTATGTACAGTTACAACCAACCCACTGATCATTTGTTAAGATACAACTGAAGTCTACTGTATAAATGGGCCATGGTTTCAAGGAAGAACTCAGATGTTCCCATCACGAGCTGCAGCACACCCATGTAAAGCAGACCTAGGTGATAATATGTCACTGACATACATGCAGACTGACTGAAGAGTAAAAGGGCATGTTGGGAGACACCAGGAATAAGAGGTGAGACTAGGAAAGATAGGTAGTAGGTGAGAAGAGTTAACCTGTTGGTTGAACTCTATGGAGAGGTAGATAAGTTGAGGAGGAAGAATTGAAGAAATGACAGAAAGGTTCATGCAGAGTAAAGTCAAAGAACATTAAGAGTAAATTTGTACATGGTGACCATAGACTTTTTATTTTGCCTTTCTGCTCAGATAAAATTTGAACACATTTTGTACAATTTAAGAAAATTTCGTTTACATTTGTATTTACTAGTCTAAGTGACAGCTTTAAATGTACTAACAGACAGGGAGAGGTTGACATAAATTAGAGACATGAGATAAATTATTAAAGAGATTTACGTTTGTAAAGGATTGTAAGAAAGCAAGACGGTTCACTTGATTCAGCCCCATGGTAAGCAATACAGCCTTTTCACAACAAGGTAGGAGGCGGCTAAGCAATATATGGCCATATAGTGTGATTGACTACTCAATTTATGCCTCACACGAGTGATTTTAAATAGTATTTGCTGAGTGTGAGCGGATTCTAACGAGGAATACCTTGTAGAATGTGAACAAGCATTACTTCACTAAAACAGCATGGTGGATACATGGAATAGCCCCCAGTAAAGGTTATTAGTGAAAGAGGTAAATACAGCAATTCAAAGACAAGCAAAAGAACGTTACCATGACTGCAAGAAACATCTCTTAAAAACAAAATTACACAATATAGACATTTCAACTTTTAGAAGGCAAAATGACACATATTACAGTGCTAGTTAACTCATGTATTTCATCAAATATTGTATGGTGAATTTTAATTCTATGTAATATATAATGCTCTTATTTTATTATCTAATGTTACATTTATGGGCATTCCAACTCTACAATCATGGTATTTTACGCTCATAAAACCCTCAATAAATTTACTACCCAACAGCAACATCAAATGATAGTTAGCAGTAACGATAAATGCAGTGGAAAGCACAACTCACCACTACTCAGGATTTCATTGGAATCTGTATCAGACCTATTTGTCAAACTGAAGTGAGCTTTTGGAGTAGATAAGGGGTCATCAGATTAGATTTTATTATGAGAGAAAAGCCCAACTAATTGAAATTCTTTCTGTTTGGAATTTCTTGTAAGGCTAAGTAGGCAATATCGCTAAGGTGTTCTTAAAAAAGAGCAGGTGTTGTGCTAAAGTGAATTTTACAAGTATAATTTCAATTGAACCATGTAAGCATGAGTTGGGTGTTAAGATTGACCACATCAGGTACTGAAGTTTTTTTTGTTTGTGTTCTTTTTTTCTTATATTTTATAGTGTGTAAAAATGTTGTGTATGCTTTTATGCTTCACTATACATTTTTTTATACAATAAAAGTATAGGATTTCAGTTCTGCTATACTCTGCCTCCAGTTATTCAAATAATTCATTGTTTTGTTTAGGATACAAAACACTTTGTTTTAGTAGCCATTTAACTTTGATAAATGTATTTTGTGTTTGTTTTTCTATGCTACTTCTTTAAAACATTACAAACTAAACAAATATAGGAATAGTCCGGTGCTCAACATGAGATGCCGGCACCGCGACGGAGTCACGGAGAGTGAGGGGCGTCGAGCGGTTGCTGAGAACTTCACAAGCAACCGCTCGGCGCCCCTGCCCGGGACTTAGATTAAAGCATCGTTTTTTTGTCGTTTTTTTTTTACTTTATTTAACACGAATAATGTTAAATAAAGTTTAAAAAAAAAAACAAAAAAAAAAAACGATGTTTTAATTTAAGTCCCGGGCAGGCGCCCCTGCTACCATGGCGCCCCCTGTGCGGTCGCACAGGTTGCACACCCCTAAGGCCGGCCCTGCACATACCTGTAGATTGCACAGGAGACATGCCCTAAATGGGGGTTAAAGGCTAACATTACATTAAGGAAATAGAATCTATCTTTTAAATACAATATTACACTCTTTTTTGCACTTCTGGTACACCCACTTTCTTGAATTATAGCTCTGATGAGGTTCATAGAATTTGTTGTCCATTAGAGATTTTTATTTTAAATATTACATACATACTAAATGTGTTTTATTATCGTTATTATTATGGAATTATGGAAACCAGCATCTCGATTAATATACTGATTCCATACACTGATCATGCTCAGGCAGGATCGGAGCATTTATTTCTGTCCAGAGTGATTCTGCAAAAGAGTCACTGAGCGATCAGCAGCATTCCCCTTTCTGCATCAGAGCCTCTGGGTTTAACTATAAACACAAGACTTCTTTGTAGTTTGCATGGGATTGGCACTGTGCAGGTCAATTCAAAATGTGATAATGTTACACATAAATGTGGGTGCTGGTGTATGGCTCTCGGTGCAATTTCCTTATTTTGTATAATTAAAGGTTCCTGCTCCCTGTCTCCAGTTCCCAATATGTGGAAACACATGTGTCCTACAGGCCATTCAAATACTGCCCAAAATTTGACAATGAGGGGCATTTACTAAAGTGTTATCAGGAGGTTGGCATGCTGTCCTCTACTGCAAACCATTACGGTGTTAGTGAATACACCCAAAGCCTACATTAAATGGACACTTCAGTGTGCCATGCAGCCCCACCAAAGAATCCATATACAAGGACTTTGTAAGTACTGTAAAATAAACATATTTTAACCTTTCCTTTAGGAGCGCAATGCACCCTATGTGATCCCATTTTTCATGTCATTGTAATACCACCTGGAATTCTTACACACACTAGCACCGGCTGGCAGGGAGTATAACACGCATGCGCTTTAGCAAGCAGCAAAATCCCTCCATGAATTTGCAAGAGGTATCTAAAGCAAAAGTTAAAGGTACCATTAAGCTATCATATCATGCTTGGAGTGTCCCTTTAAAGTTGGCTTCTAGCAACATAACATAATATTTTTGCCAATAACCTTACATGTATTAATAGTTAGGAGATCTAAGTGCTTAATACACTGGTACACAATGATTCTTGTGAATTAAAAGAGAATATTTTGAGGTAGGCACCACATTAATACAATAGATCCCATGTGTACGATGTGATTGCACTTTGGTATCAATTTACTGCATTCTCATTTCTACTTGCCAACATCAGCTATGTTTTTCCAGCACTTGTGACTGCTATTTTGTCAGTCTAAACCTATTCCCCACAGTTACTTTCCCCCAAAATCAGACCTTTAAAAAAACAAGCAAATCCAAACATCTAGGCAAATACCTGACATTAAAATTTATACATTCAGTGACAGATGTTATCTCTAACAAGGCTGACCTCACAAAGTACCTCTTTTAAACAGTACTTGAAACTGTGCAGTGTTTTAAAGAATGCATTAGTCTTGGTTCCTTGGTAAGTAGTGGTATTTGTTAAGGAAAGCATCGATAAAGTAACTGCAGGTGATTTATGGCCGCATCAACATTCATATTTAAAGTGTAAAAGTTGGAGATCTGGACGAGAAAATTAACAAAGATGGTAAAAGAAAAGATTTAAGCTCCTTATCCACAAAGGGTATCAGAGGTTCATAAAGGTTTCTTAGTACTACACAAAGGAAAAGTAACAATATTAATAAAAATCAACATCAAAAAAATTCTGTGCATACAATCTGCATCAATTTGTGCATGTAAATATGTCTATGGAAATATCATTTTATGGTTTGCAAATGTTCCAGTGTTTTGTTATTTAATAAATGTACAGTCAAAAAGAAAAATGAATCGGGTTTGGTCATGACTAAAACTACCAACATGCTTACCCACAAAGGTGGTTCCACCATATTAGTATAGTAAACACCTATTAAGAGTTAAGTAATCTAGGGGGTCATTTTTAGAGTATATACTATAACTGCATTTATCAAGGCCACTTGTAGCATATACTTTGTCGGTGAGTGTAATTGTTCTTGATATATTAAATTTAAATGGTTGCCTGAGATCTGTCTAGATGTAATGAAGCTAGCCTATCTAATAGGTATTTCAGTATGCCACATATTTAACACTAACATATACATATGTTTTCTTCATTTTCCTTGTCTATGTTCAATCACAATTTCACATTTTTACAGTTAGATTACCAAACACAATGGAGCCTATTTACTTAAGAGAGAGTTAACACTGGAGCTTTGTTTCAGACTTCGCTATAGGGTTATAAAGGTCCAACCCCAGTGAGCTATTGCTGCAGAAAGAGCTTGGCTCATAATGCATGGTTAAATCAGTGAGATTTCCTCAAAGTCTCCTTACCCATACAGGGCCAGCTCAACTCTTCTTCCTGGAGAAATGAGCCAGTAATAATTAATAGTGAAGAGAGAGAGTTTAAACTCCAACTCTCCTCACAACCACCCCTTTAGTGAATATACTCCAATGTGTGATAAGATATAGGGAAAACATCAATACCCCTCCACGTGTCTCTTTAACACCCAGGGATTCATTCTTTTATGTTGTAAAGAAAATGCTCAAGTGCAACTTCATTGTATCAACGCTAATATATTGTCAGTGTGGATCCAGTAACGCTGCTAACAGAGAGAGGAGAGGGTGAAATACTTATGTAGATCCTAAGAACAAGATATTATGCTGGCTGGTTCCATGGCATATTCCCAATACATATTATATTGCTCTCCAAACACCTTTACATAGGTTAAGTTTAGCTTCGTGAACTGTAAAATGTAAGAATGTGGAGAACGGACACAGACTTAAAACAAAGGATTTGGATATGCATCATCACCCATCAACCAACTGCCCATTGGCCTTCCTCTAGTGGTCAGTATATCTTTCGTTCCACACCTTATCTGTCATCATGGTGGTTCAAGTAATTTTGACATCTCCTGAGTAGCTTGTCAAAGCATTTTTCTCCTACACAACACACCATTTAATTTCATCCTGAATCTGAATGCTGCCATGAAATTCAAGGATATGCCAGCGTTATCCTGGAAAACATTTCTTTTGTACAGTCCACCATCACCAACTGGTTTTATTTAATAATTTATTCGGGAATACATTATTTAGTATTTATATATCTTCTTTACATACACCATTTGCTTCAAATGGTTCAAAATTGACACTACATACTTAATTCAAAGGGTAACACCCTAGCACACGTGTGTAGCATTATTAGTATGTGTCAGGCTGCATGTTTTCTATGCAGTCGCAGTAGTGTATATCTGGTTCCCCGTACGTATGTGCCTTCATCTGAGAAACAGCCAAAACACCAAATTACACAGGATGATATGCCAACATTAATCCATGCATTTGTGTCATCTCATCTAGATTACAGTAATGCACTTTACTTGGGCCTCCTAGAAAAAGAACCCCATCTCCTACAGACTGTACAAAATACAGCAGCCAGACTATTGACCAATAAAACTCATTCATGTCACATAACACCTGTTCTCCTCTCCCTGCATTGGCTTCTAATTAAATGGCGACCATACCTTAAAATTAGCCTTAAAAACAATCAAGGGACACAGTATCTGGAAGAGCTCCTCACACCCTATTTTCACTCTCGCTCTCATCAGTCAGCCAACTGAATAAAAACTAAATGAGGTTACCCAGGCATACAACCACACTGCCCCCCACACCCTAGAACTCTTTCCTGTGCTCAGAGAGGCACCATCATTACAAACCTTAAAAAAAAAATAAAGATTTTGTCAGGCATTTAGTCAGCTCATCTGACCATCAGAAACCCTTAATTTATATGTCTGCTTATATATTTTTTTATGGTCCTGGGGTAGATCTCCTGCTGCCCACTGCCACGTGGAAGTAATATAGCTCTCTGAGTATTTGTATCCCACCAAGAACCAGAAGAGATGTGGTTAAGAGGAACAACGAAAGGAACTTTTATCCATTACAGCTCAAAGGAGGGCAATAAAACAAGCAGATAAACAATTATTGAGACAAGACAACCAAAATCCAAAGAACGGTTACACAATGCGTGCAAAGAACATTAGTGGGCATGTGTAAGCAATCACCCTTGGGGTGGGGAACAGACATCCAATAGGGAAGAGTCAGTTCTTTAAACATCAAATATTCAGAGGCCAACTACCTTCCCTATACTATGCTAGAGGTAAAAGTTGCCAATCATGTTAAATATTTGAAGAAGGGGGAACAATTGGAGTTGCACATACACTCTCTGCATTACTCCAAGGGGATCAGTACAGGCAGGCCAGCTTAACCTTGATTTGAATGTGGCCACCTTATGCCGAACCTGGGAAGCACACTGACGAATGCTCCCATCATGCCCAAATGTGTATGTTTAGTGAAAATTAAGTTGTTTTGTTTGAGAAATACTATATATTTTGTCCAACAAATATGTTTTTTTTTTTTTTAGAAATGCTGAACTAAAGCCAGGTAATGATAGTGGACTTTTGGACCTTACTGTATGTACACAGATGAAGAGATAAGTTACATTTTAGATTGGACAGAAAACTTTTTAATCAAAAACAGATTTGGCATTTAGAGTGAAACTAAAAGAATATCACAGTAGTCAAGAAGAGAACTTTTTTTCTTTTATTTTTTACCCCTAGCTTGGAATTCCACACAAAAGAACTCTACCCTTAACTGTCAAACAGGCATTCTCAGTATATACCCTAAGGATAAGTATACAGGAAAATGGGTGAGGTGATTAACAGATTCTAAATGCCTAGGAGGCATAATAAAAAGACAACAGAATGAAATACAAAGGCAAGAACCAGACAGAAGGTCACAATAGGTCACTTTAAAGATAGAGGGTGGTAATCTCAAAGAAAACTTGTCAACCTTTTCAGTAGTAGATGTATGAAGCAGCTTTCTAATACAGACAGCCATCTCATAATTGAAACGATCCACGGTGTAATTATGAGACAACTCGACAAACACTGATGGAAAGTACCAAATGTAATTAATTTATCTCTTATTATACATTGTTAAATAGCAAGTATGACAAATGTAAAGTCCAAAGAAGTATTTGTATTCATATAGTATTTTTACTATGCGAATATGCAATTTCAAAAGCATATGATGGATACAATGAAGTAGTTTACATGCAGTTGTACAGGGAATGTTTTTTAACACATCTTCAAGCTGCCAAGTAGTATCTCCCAGTAAGAAGAATATTAACATTTTAGGGTTTGCTTAATTCTCAAGTATATATCTGAGTTAGATAAGTACATTATATGGACAAAAGTATTAGGACACCAGACCATTACGCCAATAGGGACTTTTATGACATCTCATTCTAATACATGAAAGCATGCCATTGTCCAAAATTTCTTCTTATGCTGAAGGGGACATGCAAAGATATTTTGGACAATGCTATGCTTCCAACTTTGTGGGAACAGTTTGGGGAAGGCTGTTTTCTATTCCAGCACAACTGAGCCACAGTGCACAAAGCAAGGTCCATAAAGACATGGTTAGATGAGTTTGATGTTGAAGAACTTGACTAGCCCACACAGAGCTTTGACCTCAACCCCATCAAACACCTTTGGAACAAAGGTTCTACTGGATGGACGGGCAAACTTCCCACAGAAACACTCAAAAATCTTGTTGAAAGCCTTCCCATTGAAGTGAAAGCTGTTATAGCTGCAAATGGTGCACCAACTACATATTAATGTCTATGTATTTACAATGTGATGTCATAAAAGTCCCTGTTGCGGTAACCGTCAGGTGTCCCAATACTTTTGTCCATACAGTGTATGTTACAAGGGACAATAAGGGACATTTGTTACAATTACAGGGAACTACAAAACAGCAACAATTCTGATACAAAGTAATAGAATTGGAGCAAATACCACATATACATCGTTATAGCTTTCTGCTGCTAATTGCTCATTTTCAGTAGGACAACGTGTATTAGTACTCGTAGGACTAGTATTTCTTTGGTAAATATTGCTTATCATTTATCAGTGAAAGTTGAGATGCAATACCAGTTAGTGTGTGTTACTCAAGCAATATTCCTTTACCAATTCATTTTTATTTTAACAGATTTCTTTAAAAAGTAATTTTGCTGCATTTAACATCTAGCAATGCCTCAAGTGGAACTTCAGTGTACCACTGGATGTGTTTGGCATTGAGTTGTGTGAGCATAAATATGCAACATAAGGAAAGAGGAGCAATTGCTCCAGGGCCCCAATGCTACGAGGGTCCCATACCTCTCAGCTTGC
Source organism: Spea bombifrons (assembly GCF_027358695.1). NCBI lineage: Eukaryota > Metazoa > Chordata > Amphibia > Anura > Pelobatidae > Spea > Spea bombifrons. The sequence goes on along the minus strand of NC_071090.1, from coordinate 63,895,742 downwards.
ATGAAATGCTAAGTTCTATGCCTTGAAGCACCCTCACGGACACTGCACACAAGGAGTGACATTACTTCCATGCAGTCAGCACAGTGAGGGAGTTACAGGATCACATCAAATAACATAATTTCCTAGCACACAGTGTCAGTGAGGGAGCATGAAGGACATCCAAGAGCCAAGCAGTGGATGTGGTTAGTACCTCGCAGTAGGGGGAGAAAGGGATACCCTTTGTCTCTAATTGCTTTTAGGACCCAAGTGCCACGTTTTTTTCTTTTCTGAGTAGCTGTTACTATTGTTCTCCAAGCAGTACCTATTGGTGCTTTACTTAAACACATCACTTGATGTTTTCATTATCTGAAACGCATACAATTAGAGGTCTTTGCTGACACACATTTGTGGTGTAGTGGAGATAGGCTTTTTCTTTTACTCGCTGTCAAGTTAATGTTTGCTTCATGGGTCAAGGATGAGGAAGGGAAGGCATTTGTTTCCAATGCATTTGACAGCAACGGATTGTTGTTTACAAAAGTGAATGAATTCTGAAATCTAGCTAAAGCAAAGAAGTCTTCCATAAAATGCGTGTCAAAACACATGAGACAAAGACCAGATGTTTATTTAATACAACATTCTATGCCGAACAAGGTCAAAGTGTAGGGATTTTTTAGCAATTACTACTTAGTAATGACCTTGATAAAACAGAAATATTTTGCAGGTATCAAGAATGATTTCAATTTGATTGTACATTAATGGCTGCGAGTGTACAAGAGGTGATACACAGTGGTGGTGATAAGTAGGCAAAATTAAAGTAGCAAACCAAAACATGCTAACCAGGTCCAAAGATTCTAAGAGCGCCTGATTTATCCCTTGTTTGGGGTGTTTTTGGTAGGATAGATAGCAACAACTGATACTTCAAGGATGGTATTTAAATCTGCAGAAAAATGCATTATTTTGTTTTAGAAGTCTTGTTGTTTAAGGTGCACTGAAAAATAATGTAGGCTTATACATTATACATACCGTATCAGCAAGACCACATTAAAAATTCACAATAAAATCACACAATAACTTACATGGCTTATTTCATAACTTAACCATGTTGATAATTAAAATTAGCATCATATGGGGTAGTGTGGACGGCATGTTATTTTTATGTTGTAAATTGGTGGTATTGTATTTATTTTAGGAACATTTTAGTCACGTTACATTGGGTATTTTCTGTAACAATCGAGATTCACTCAACCAATTCAAGGATATATTGTCTTGACACTATTGTCATTTTTGGACAACCATACACATTTTGTTACACAAAAAAAGAGAAAAATCTATTACAGTACTAAAATCTTTATTTTGGCTATGTTCTGAGTATAACCAAACAAGATTTCTATTATAACTATTGTGCAGGCCAATGCTTTACATTTAAGCACGGGTTAACAACCACTTGTGGAATAATGTCGCCCAGTGCTAAGGAATTGATCAACTCAACA